>NC_041380.1:355125646-355178251 GCF_002162155.2 Triticum dicoccoides
CGGAATTACGTGGTGCCCTATTTAAAGTGAATGTGGTTGTCTCTAATGCCTAACCCATGAACGATAGTGGTAATTCGATAAGAGACATCATGGTACGCACCATATCCAATAGGGTGCAACTATGATGTTCGGACACACCATCACATTATGGTGTTCCAGGCGGTATTAATTGTGAAACAATTTCCACAATGTCTTAATTGTGTGCCAAAACTCGTAACTCAGATATTCATCTCTATGATCATATCATAGACATTTTATCCTCTTGTCACAATGATCTGCTACTTCACTCTGAAATTACTTGAACCATTCAATAATTCAGACTTGTGTTTCATCAAGTAAATATTCTCAACATCTACTCGAATCATCTGTGAAGTAAGAACATAACAATATTCACTGCATGCCTCAGCACTCATTGGATTGCACACATCAAAATGTGTTACTTCCAACAAGTTGCTATCTTGTTCCATCTTATTGAAACCGAGGCTTTTCAGTCATCTTGCCTATGTGGTATGATTTGCATATCTCAAGTGATTCAAAATCAAGTGAGTCCGAATGGTCCATTTGCATGGAGCTTCTTCATGCATATATACCAATAGACATGGTTCGCATGTCTCAAACTTTTCAAAAAACGAGTGAGTCAAAGATCCATCAACATGGAGCTTCTTCATGCGTTTTATACCATTATGACTTACATGGCAGTGCCACAAGTAAGTGGTACTATCATTACTATCTTATATCTTTTGGCATGAAAATGTGTATCACTACGATCGAGATTCAATAAACCATTCAGGTTTAATACTAATCTTGATGGTAGAGGGAGCGTGCGATGCTTGATCATATCAACATTGGAAACATTTCCAACACATATCGTCAACTCACCTTTAGCTAGTCTCCGTTTATTCTGTAGCTTTTATTTCGAGTTACTAACACTTAGCAACCGAACCGGTATCTAATACCCTGGTGCTACTAGGAGTACTAGTAAAGTACACATCAACACAATGTATATCCAATATACTTCTATCGACTTTGCCAGCCTTCTCATCTACCAAGTATCTAGGGTAATTCTGCTCCAGTGGTTGTTCCCCTTATTACAGAAGCACTTAGTCTCGGGTTTGGGTTCAACCTCGGGTTTCTTCATTGGTGCAGCAGCTGATTTGCCGTTTCATGAAGTATCCCTTTGTTCCCTTGCCCTTCTTGAAACTAGTGGTTTCATCAACCATCAACAATTGATGCTCCTTCTTGATTTCTACTTTCGCGGTGTCAAACATCACGGATATTTCAAGGATCATCATATCTATCCCTGATATGTTATAGTTCATCACGAAGCTCTTGCAGCTTGGTGGCAATGACTTTGGAGAAACATCACTATCTCATGATTGTTGCACTCAGACAATCTGAGCATAAGCTCAACGATTGAGCTTTTCTTCCTTAGTTTGCAGGCTAAGAAAATCGTCGGAGGTCTTATACCCCTTGACGTGGGCACGAGCCTGAAACCCCAATTTCAGCCCTCAAAATATCTCATATGTTTCGCGATGTTCCAAAAACATCTTTGGTGCCTCAATTCTAAACCGTTTAACTGAACTATCACGTAGTTATCAAAACGTGTATGTCAGATGTTCGCAACATCCACAGACAACGTTCGAGGTTCAACACACTGAGTAGTGCATTAAGGACATAAGCTTTCTACTGTCCGCATAATTGCTACTTTCAACTTTCAAACTATATTTTCTCTAGGAACATATCTAAAACAGTAGAACTAAAGCGCGAGCTACGACATAATTTGTAAAAGGTCTTTTGACTATGTTCAGGATAATTAAGTTCATCTTATGAACTCCCACTCAGATAGACATCCCTCTAGTCATCTAAGTGATTACATGATCCGAGTCAACTAGCCCGTGTCCGATCATCACGTGAGACGGACTAGTTAACGTCGGTGAACATCTTCATGTTGATCGTATCTACTATACGACTCATGCTCGACCTTTCGGTCTCCGTGTTCCGAGGCCATGTCTGCACATGCTAGGCTCGTCAAGTTAACCCTAAGTGTTTTCGCTGTGTAAAACTGTCTTACACCCGTTGTATGTGAACGTAAGAATCCATCACACCCGATCATCACGTGGTGCTTAGAAGCGACGAACTGTAGCAACGGTGCATAGTTAGGGGAGAACACTTCTTGAAATTTTGTAAGGGATCATCTTATTTACTACCGTCGTCCTAAGTAAACAAGATGCATAAACATGATAAACATCACATGCAATCAAATAGTGACATGATATGGCCAATATCATTTTGCTCCTTTTGATCTTCATCTTCGGGGCTCCATGATCATCATCGTCACCGGCATGACACCATGATCTCCATCATCATGATCTCCATCATCGTGTCTTCATGAAGTTGTCACGCCAACGACTACTTCTACTTCTATGGCTAACGCGTTTAGCAATAAAGTAAAGTAAGTTACATGGCGTTCTTCAATGACGCACAGGTCATACAAAAAATAAAGACAACTCCTATGGCTCCTGCCGGTTGTCATACTCATCGACATGCAAGTCGTGAATCCTATTACAAGAACATGATCAATCTCATACATCACATATATCATTCATCACATCCTTTTGGCCATATCACATCACATAGCATACCCTGCAAAAACAAGTTAGACGTCCTCTAATTGTTGTTTGCATGTTTTACGTGGCTGCTATGGGTTTCTAGCAAGAACGTTTCTTACCTACGCAAGACCACAACGTGATATGCCAATTGCTATTTACCCTTCATAAGGACCCTTTTCATCGAATCCGTTCCGACTAAAGTGGGAGAGACTGGCACCCGCTAGCCACCTTATGCACCAAGTGCATGTCAATCGGTGGAACCTGTCTCACGTAAGAGTACGTGTAAGGTCGGTCCGGGCCGCTTCATCCCACAATACCGTCGAAACAAGATTGGACTAGTAACGGTAAGCATATTGGACAACATCAACGCCCACAACTACTTTGTGTTCTACTCGTGCAAAGAATCTACGCAATAGACCTGGCTCATGATGCCACTGTTGGGGAACGTAGCAGAAATTCAAAATTTTCCTACGTAACACCAAGATCTATCTATGGAGAGACCAGCAACGAGTAGAAAGGAGAGTGCATCTACATACCCTTGTAGATCGCTAAGCAGAAGCGTTCAAGTGAACGGGGTTGATGGAGTCGTACTCGTCGTGATTCAGATCACCGATGATCAAGTGCCGAACGGACGACACCTCCGCGTTCAACACACGTACAGCCCGGTGACGTCTCCCACACCTTGATCCAGCAAGGAGAGAGGGAGAGGTTGAGGAAGACTCCATCCAACAGCAGCACAACGGCGTGGTGGTGGTGGAGGAGCGTGGCAATCCCGCAGGGCTTCGCCAAGCACCATGGGAGAAGAGGAGGAGAACTTGGGAGAGAGGGAGGGGCTGCACCAAAGGCATAAGGTATGTTTGGGAGGCCCTCCTACCCCACTATATATAGGGATCCCAAGGGGGGGGGTGCGCCAGCCCCTAGGAGATCCAATCTCCAAGGGGGCAGCGGCCAGGGGAGGAGTCCTCCCCCCCCCCAAGGCACCTAGGAGGTGCCTTCCCCTGCTGGGATTCTTCCTTTAGGGTTTCCCCAGGCGCATGGGCCTCTTGGGGCTGGTGCCCTTGGCCCATGTAGGCCAAGGCGCACCCCCTACAGCCCATGTGGCCCCCCGGGGCAGGTGGCCCCACCCGGTGGGCCCCGGGGACCCTTCCGGTGGTCCCGGTACAATATCAATGACCCCGAAACTTGTCCCGATGGCCGAAACAGGACTTCCTATATATAAATCTTTACCTCCGGACCATTCCGGAACTCCTCGTGACGTCCGGGATCTCATCCGGGACTCCGAACAACATTCAGTAACCACATACAAGCTTCCTTTATAACCCTAGCGTCATCGAACCTTAAGTGTGTAGACCCTACGGGTTCGGGAGACATGCAGACATGACCGAGACGTTCTCCGGTCAATAACCAACAGCGGGATCTGGATACCCATGTTGGCTCCCACATGTTCCACGATGATCTCATCGGATGAACCACGATGTCAAGGACTTAATCAATCCCGTATTCAATTCCCTTTGTCTATCGGTATGTTACTTGCCCGAGATTCGATCGTCGGTATACCGATACCTTGTTCAATCTCGTTACCGGCAAGTCACTTTACTCGTTCCGTAACACATCATCCCGTGATCAACTCCTTGGTCACATTGCGCATATGATGATGTCCTACCGAGTGGGCCCAGAGATACCTCTCCGTTTACACGGAGTGACAAATCCTAGTCTCGATCCGCATAAAACAATAGATACTTTCGGAGATACCTGTAGTGCACCTTTATAGTCACCCAGTTACGTTGTGACGTTTGATACACCCAAAGCACTCCTACGGTATCCAGGAGTTACACGATCTCATGGTCAAAGGAAGAGATACTTGACATTGGCAAAGCTCTAGCATACGAACTACACGATCTTTGTGCTAGGCTTAGGATTGGGTCTTGTCCATCACATCATTCTCCTAATGATGTGATCCCGTTATCAACGACATCCAATGTCCATAGCCAGGAAACCATGACTATCTGTTGATCACAACGAGCTAGTCAACTAGAGGCTCACTAGGGACATATTGTGGTCTATGTATTCACACGTGTATTACGATTTCCGGATAATACAGTTATAGCATGAATAAAAGACAATTATCATGAACAAGGAAATATAATAATAATACTTTTATTATTGCCTCTAGGGCATATTTCCAACACTCCGCCCTCGGTAGCTCGGATTTGTGTTCCCTTTTGGCTCCTAGCTTGCCGGTCACATCGATCGCCATCCCGTCCTCTATGTCAGCTCTCTCTATCCTGCAGCCTTCCCGACCCGCCCACCTCCACGCCTGCCAGGCCCAAAGCTCATGTTTTTCGGTGACGCCCAGTGCCAACCTCCCAAGGTAGGAGCACCCCCCTCTTGAGGTGGTGGTCTCAACCATTGGACTGACTTCTGATGGCGGCTTGGACTACGTCGGTATTTTCCCAAAGAGGAAGGGATGATGCAGCACACCGATGGTAGGTATTTCCCTCAGTGATGAGACCAAGGTTATCAAACCAGTAGGAGAACCACGCAACACTACGTGAATGGCACCTGCAGACAAATAACAAATACTCGCAACCCGACGCATTAAAGAGGTTGTCAATCCCTTTCGGGCAACGACGCTAGAAATTGGCAAGTGGACAGGATAAAAAAATGATAGATTGGATAAATAGATCTCACAGGAACGCGAGATAAAATAAATAAGAATAAATTGCAGCAAGGTATTTTTGTATTTTGGTTTAATAGATCTAAAAATAAAAACGAATAAAATAGACTGCAAAGGCAAATATAATAAAGAAGAGACCCGGGGGCCGTAGATTTCACTAGTGACTTCTCTCGAGAAAAATAGCAAACAGTGGGTAAACGAATTACTGTTGGGCAATTGATAGAACTTCAAATAATCATGACGATATCGAGGCAATGATCATTATATACGCATCAAGTCCAAGATTAGTTGACCGACTCCTACCTGCATCTACTACTATTACTCCATATATTGACCACTATTCAGCATGCATCTAGTGTATTAAGTTCATGGAGAAATGGAGTAATACAATAAGAACAATGACAAGATGTAGACAAGATCTATTTATGTAGAAATAGACCCCATCTTATTATCCTTAATAGCAATGATACATACGTGTCGGTTCCCCTTCTGTCACTGGGATCAAGCACCATAAGATCGAATCCATCACAAAGCACCTCTTCCCATTGCAAGATAAATAGATCAAGTTGGCCAAACAAAACCCAAATATCGGAGAAGAAATATGAGGCTATAAGCAATCATGGATATAAGAGATCAAAGAAGACTCAAATAACTTTCATGGATAAAAAGATAGATCTGATCATAAACTCAAAGTTTATCGGATCCCAACAAACACACCACAAAAAGAGTTACATCATATGGATCTCCAAGAGACCATTGTATTGAAATCAAGAGAGAGAGAGAGAGAGCCATCTAGCTACTAACTACGGACCCGTACGTCTACAAAAGACTACTCACGCATCATCGGAGAGGCACCAATGGACATGATGAACCCCTCCGTGATGGTGTCTAGATTGGATCTGGTGGTTCTGGAACTTGCGGCGGCTGGAATTGATTTTTGTCGACTCCCCTAGGGTTTCTGGAATATTGGGTATTTATAGAGCAAAGAGGAGGTGCGAGAGGCCACCGAGGTGGGCACAACGCACCAGGGCGCGCCCGAGCCTCCAGGCGTGCCCTGGTATCTTGTGCTCACCTCGGGCTCCCTCTTCGGTACTTCTTTGGCCCACTGGATGTCTTCTGGTCCAAAAAAAATCCACAAAAAGTTTCCCGTGTTTGGACTCCGTTTGATATTGATTTCCTGCAATGTAAAAAACATGTAGAAGACAGCAACTGGCACTGGGCACTATGTCAATAGGTTAGTACCAAAAAATGATATAAAATGACTATAAAATGATTGTAAAACATTCAAGAATGATAATATAACAGCATGGAACAATAAAAAATTATAGATATGTTGGAGGCGTATCAACTTTGTCATCTCCGGACCCTGATCTTGCGGCAATGGGATTATTCGAACTCAGGCCAGGGTGAAATCCTTGCTCGGCCGGCCAATGCTGGTAGCGGCGACACTCGCGGGTGTCATTTCCCTTCTTGGAGGGGTTGACATAGCCTCTATCTGTTCCCTTCTCTGAGCACCGGGGAAACCCTTGGTCCAGTTCTTTAGATCAGAAGGCGGCCGCTGCATGATGTCGCTTCCCTTCTTGAAGGCACTATCTTCTTTGCTAGTGGCATCCCTGTTGTGTTTGGAGATGTTCGATATCATACTGGTTCGGCCTGCCCCTCTAGTCCAAGGCTTGGTGGGTTTTGTTTTGCTTTTTTCCTCTGTTCGGGCTGAGCATCCCTTGTCTCTCTGCTCTGGGTGCCATGCCCACACCTTCTGATGTATATGTTTGTGCCATGTGTTGTACCCTTTCATGTACTCATTTTATTTCCTTCTACCAATGAAATTATACACACACTTTGCGTATTCACAAAAAATGTCGATGCGTGAAGGAGAGGGCGGAGAAGAAGCACATGCGGCCACTCCGTCCGAGGCTCCTCCTCCACATCAGACCATCGTGGCGGTGGCACTCAGTGTTGGAAATATGCCCTAGAGGCAATAATAAAATGGTTATTATTATATTTCTTTGTTCATGATAATTGTCTATTGTTCATGCTATAGTTGTGTTATCCGGAAATCGTAATACATGTGTGAATACATAGACCACAACACGTCCCTAGTGAGCCTCTAGTTGACTAGCTCGTTGATCAAAAGATAGTCATGGTTTCCTGGCTATGGACATTGGATGTCATTGATAACGGGATAACATCATTAGGAGAATGATGTGATGGACAAGACCCAATCCTAAGCATAGCTCAAAGATCGTGTAGTTCGTTTGCTGTAGCTTTTCCGAATGTCAAGTATCATTTCCTTAGACCATGAGATTGTGCAACTTCCGGATACCGTAGGAGTGCCTTGGGTGTGCCAAACGTCATAACGTAACTGGGTGACTATAAAGGTACATTACAGGTATCTCCAAAAGTGTCTGTTGGGTTGGCACGAATCGGGACTGGGATTTGTCACTCCGTATGACGGAGAGGTATCTCTGGGCCCACTCAGTAATGCATCATCATAATGAGCTCAATGTGACCAAGTGGTTGATCACGGGATCATGCATTATGGTACGAGTAAAGTGACTTGCCGGTAATGAGATTGAACGAGGTATTGGGATACCGACGATCGAGTCTCGGGCAAGTAACGTACCGATTGACAAAGGGAATTGTATACGTATTGATTGAATCCTCGACATCGTGGTTCATCCGATGAGATCATCGTGGAGCATGTGGGAGCCAACATGGGTATCCAGATCCCGCTGTTGGTTATTGACCGGAGAGGCGTCTCAGTCATGTCTGCATGTCTCCCGAACCCGTAGGGTCTACACACTTAAGGTTCGGTGACGCTAGGGTTGTAGAGATATTAGCATACGGTAACCCGAAAGTTGTTCGGATTCCCGGATGAGATCCCGGACGTCACAAGGAGTTCCGGAATGGTCCGGAGGTGAAGATTTATATATAGGAAGTCAAGTTTCGGCCATCGGGAAAGTTTTGGGGGTAATCGGTATTGTACCGGGACCACCAGAAGGGTCCCGGGGGTCCACCGGGTGGGGCCACCTATCCCGGAGGGCCCCATGGGCTGAAGTGGGAGGGGAACCAACCCCTAGTGGGCTGGTGCGCCCCCCTTGGGCCTCCCCCTGTGCCTAGGGTTGGAAACCCTAGGGGTGGGGGGCGCCACCCTTGCCTTAGGGGGCAAGGCACCCCCTTGGCCGCCGCCCCCCTAGGAGATTGGATCTCCTAGGGCTGGCGCCCCCCTAGGCACCCTATATATAGTGGGGGGGGGGAGGGAGGGCAGCCGCACCCAAGCCCCTGGCCTCTCCCTCTCCCTCCCGTGACACTCCTCCGTCTCCCTGCGCTTGGCGAAGCCCTGCCGAGATCAACGTTGCTTCCACCACCATGCCGTCGTGCTGCTGGATCTTCATCAACCTCTCCTTACCCCTTGCTGGATCAAGTTGGAGGAGATGTCTTCCCAACCGTATGTGTGTTGAACGCGGAGGTGTCGTCTGTTCGACACTTGGTCATCGGTGATTTGGATCACGTCGAGTACGACTCCATCAACCCCGTTCTCTTGAACGCTTCCGCGCGCGATCTACAAGGGTATGTAGATGCACTCCTCTCTCCCTCGTTGCTAGATGACTCCATAGATTGATCTTGGTGATGCATAGAAAATTTAAAATTCTGATACGTTCCCCAACAATGGCATCATGAGCTAGGTCTATGCGTAGTTACTATGCACGAGTAGAACACAAAGCAGTTGTGGGCGTCGATATTGTCAATTTGCTTGCCATTACTAGTCTTATATTGATTCGGCGGCATCGTGGGATGAAGCGGCCCAGACCGACCTTACACGTACGCTTACGTGAGACTGGTTCCACCGACTGACATGCACTAGTTGCATAAGGTGGCTGGTGGGTGTCTGTCTCTCCCACTTTAGTCGGATCGGATTCGATGAATAGGGTCCTTATGAAGGGTAAATAGAAATTGGCAATTCACGTTGTGATTTTGGCGTAGGTAAGAAACGTTCTTGCTAGAAACCTATAGCAGCCATGTAAAAACTTGCAACAACAATTAGAGGACGTCTAACTTGTTTTTGCAGCAAGTGTTTTGTGATGTGATATGGCGAAAGGATGTGATAAATGATATATGTGATGTATGAGATGATGATGTTCTTGTAATAGGAATCACGACTTGCATGTCGATGAGTATGACAACCGGCAGGAGCCATAGAAGTTGTCTTTATTTATTTATGACCTGCGTGTCAACATAAATGTCATGTAATTACTTTACTTTATTGCTAAAGCGTTAGCCATAGTAGTAGAAGTAATAGATGACGAGACAACTTCAAGAAGACACGATGATGGAGATCATGGTGTCATGCTAGTGACAACGATGATCATGGAGCCCCGAAGATGGAGATCAAAAGGAGCAAATGATATTGGCCATATCATGTCACTATTTGATTGCATGTGATGTTTATCATGTTTTACATCTTATTTGCTTAGAACGACGGTAGCTTAAATAAGATGACCCCTCGTAATAATTTCAAGAAAGTGTTCCCCCTAACTGTGCACCGTTGCGAAGGTTCGTTGTTTCGAAGCACCACGTGATGATCGGGTGTGATAGATTCTAAAGTTTGAATACAACGGGTGTAAGCCAAATTTACACACGCAATACACTTAGGTTGACTTGACGAGCCTAGCATGTATAGATATGGCCTCGGACCACGGAAGACCGAAAGGTCGAGCATGAGTCGTATAGGAGATACGATCAACATGAAGATGTTCACCGATGTTGGCTAGTCCGTCTCACGTGATGATCGGACACGGCCTACTTAACTCGGATCATGTTTCACTTAGATGACTGGAGGGATGTCTATCTGAGTGGGAGTTCATTGAGTAATTTGATTAGATGAACTTAATTATCATGAACTTAGTCTAAAGTCTTTACAATATGTCTTGTAGATCAAATGGCCCACGTTGTCCTCATCTTCAACGTGTTCCTAGAGAAAACCAAGCTGAAAGACGATGGCAACAACTATACGGACTGGGTCCGGAACCTGATGATCATCCTCATAGCTGCCCAGAAAGATTATGTCCTAGAAGCACCGCTAGGTGACGCACCTGTCCCAGAGAACCAAGACGTTATGAACGCTTGGCAGTCACGTGCTGATGATTACTCCCTCGTTCAGTGTGGCATGCTTTACAGCTTAGAACCGGGGCTCCAAAAGCGTTTTGAGAGACACGGAGCATATGAGATGTTCGAAGAGCTGAAAATGGTTTTCCAAGCTCATGCCCGGGTCGAGAGATATGAAGTCTCCGACAAGTTCTTCAGCTATAAGATGGAGGAAAATAGTTCTGTCAGTGAGCACATACTCAAAATGTCTGGGTTGCATAACCGCTTTTCTCAGCTGGGAGTTAATCTCCCGGATGACGCGGTCATTAACAGAATCCTTCAGTCGCTTCCACCGAGCTACAAGAGCTTTGTGATGAACTTCAATATGCAGGGGATGGAAAATACCATTCCTGAGGTATATTCAATGCTGAAATCAGCGGAGGTAGAAATCAAAAAGGAACATCAAGTGTTGATGGTGAATAAAACCACTAAGTTCAAGAAAGGCAAGGGTAAAAAGAACTTCAAGAAGGACGACAAGGGGGTTGCCGCGCCCGGTAAGCAAGCTGCCGGGAAGAAGCCAAAGAATGGACCCAAGCCCGAAACTGAGTGTTTTTATGGCAAGGGAAGTGGTCACTGGAAGCAGAACTACCCCAAATACTTAGCGGACAAGAAGGCCGGCAACACTAAAGGTATATGTAATATACATGTAATTGATGTGTACCTTACCAGTACTCGTAGTAGCTCCTGGGTATTTGATACCGGTGCGGTTGCTCACATTTGTAACTCAAAGCAGGAGATGCGGAATAAGCGGAGACTGGCGAAGGACGAGGTGACGATGCGCGTCGGGAATGGTTCCAAGGTCGATGTGATCGCCGTCGGCACGCTGCCTCTACATTTACCTACGGGATTAGTTTTACCCCTTGGTGGACGCCCCCCTAGGAGATTGGATCTCCTAGGGCCGACACCCCCCCAGGCACCCTATATATAGTGGGGGGGGGGAGGGAGGGCAGCCGCACCCAAGCCCCTGGCCTCTCCCTCTCCCTCCCGTGACACTCCTCCGTCTGCCTGCGCTTGGCGAAGCCCTGCCGAGATCACCGTTGCTTCCACCACCACGCCGTCGCGCTGCTGGATCTTCATCAACCTCTCCTTCCCCCTTGCTGGATCAAGTTGGAGGAGACGTCTTCCCAACCGTACGTGTGTTGAATGCGGAGGTGTCGTCCGTTCGGCACTTGGTCATCGGTGATTTGGATCATGTCGAGTACGACTCCATCAACCCCGTTCTCTTGAACGCTTTCGCGCGCGATCTACAAGGGTATGTAGATGCACTCCTCTCTCCCTCGTTGCTATATGACTCCATAGATTGATCTTGGTGATGCATAGAAAATTTTAAAATTCTGCTACGTCCCCCAACACTCAGGCTATCACAACCCTATCCCACCAATATAAGGTGTGGTACTACTTCAGTGCCCACCAGTACCATCAAACAATTATCACAGCCCTCTGTGCCTCCTTCACCTCCGCCTCCGGCCACCTTCCACCGTACATCATCAACCTCAACAACGACTATGTGTTCACCAAGTCGCCAACGCTTGTCTGGTTGTAGTTTCTGTCTAAGGCACCAACACAAAAGCAGGCGACGAAGGTGGTGATCGAACCAAAGGAGAGCTTGCACCGACAACCCATGTGGCTAGGTCGAGGGGGAGCAAATGGGAGAAAGAGAAGCGAGAAGGGGAAACATCCAAGACGAATAAATTTGAGGACATCACATGGAATAAGGAGGCAAGTGGCATGATGACCTCAAGGAGAAAAGTAGATGTAGAGGTTTAACATGTTCATGGAAATACAAACAAAAAAGGTAGAGCTCCTAGAGAGAAAGCTTGCGACCAAGCACACATCCGAGGAGCAAAGGATCTTATACGTGAAGGCCGACGACTTGGATCCCGATGCGGCCAAACTTCTTCACGCCTTTGTGTGATAGCATGATAACACGCTTTGCACAAATAAAGAGGGCAGCTGAAAATTGAGGCATTTTGTTGGGAAAAATGGTTCTTTCGCTTTAGGATTCGAGGGATGTAAAAACCTTCATCAACATTCAATCATATTGTTAGTAGTTGTATTTGTTTGCAACTATTTAATATATGGTCTAGTTGTCATTAATCTAATATTTTTTCAAAAAAATAAGGTTGGGCTAATAAGGGAGGATTTGAGGAACATGATTCGACAACCTTCGTCCGCAAGGTTGTGGACACGTTGCCCATAGACATTTGGTAAGGTTCACTTAGGAAATCTCCAATGCCAACCCTCAAACCACCAGCATACGTCTGGACTGTGAGGTCGGTACATGTTTTGTCATCCAACGCGGGCTTGTATCGGTCTGCTCGGCGATCCGGATGCACTTTTTCCTACAAATCGGAGACAGGGGTAGCGAACGTCCAGACCGTTCCACATCCGCTTCTGACTTCCCCAGCACACCCAAACCCCCCTCCCTCACCCACGCACTCTTCCCGCCCGAAATGGTCGGTGCCGTGATATGTCTCCAATGTATCTATAATTTTTTATTGTTCCATGTTGTTATATCATCATTCTTGGATGTTCTATATTAATTTTATAGCAACTTAATATAATTTTTTGGGACTAACCTATTGACATAGTGCCTAGCGCCAGTTGCTATTTTATTGCTTGTTTTTTACTTTGCAGAATATCCATATCAAACGGAGTCCAAATGCGGCGAAACTTTTTGGAGATTATTTTCTGCCCAGAAGACAATTTGGGAGCCAAGGAAGTGCAAGAGGGGAGGTATGTGGGGCCCACAAGGCATCAAGGCGCTCTAGAGGCCCTTGGCGTGCCCTGGTGGATAGTGGGGCCCACTGTAGTCATCTCCACCGCCTCTCAGCTCTATAAATACCCAAATATTTCAGAAACCCTAGGGGAGTGGACGAAAAACAATTCCAGCCGCCGCAAGTTCTAGAACCACGAGATCCAATCTAGAGCCCTTTTCCAGCATCTTGCCGGAGGGAACACGATCACGGAGGGGTTCATCATCCTCAATGGCGCTCCTCCGATGATGCGTGAGTAGTTTACCACAGACCTACGGATCCGTAGGCAGTAGCTACATGGCTTCTTCTGTCTTTTTGATTCTCAATACAATGTCCTCCTTGATGTTCTTGGCGATCTATTTGATGTAATGACTTTTTGCAGTGTGTTTGTTGGGATCCGATGAATTGTGAGTTTATGATGAGATCTATCTATGAATATTATTTGAGTCTTCTTTGATCTCTTATATGCATGATTATTATATCCTTGTATTTCTTCTCCGAAACTTTTGTTTGGTTTGGCCAACTAGATTGATTTTTCTTGCAATGGGAAGAGGTGATTTGTGATGGGTTCGATCTTGCGGTGCTCAATCTCGGTGACAGAAGGAGAAGTGACACACATGTATCGTTGCCATTAAGGATAAAAAGATGGGGTCTATTCCTACATGAATAGATATTGTCTACATCATGTCACCATTCTTATTGCATTACTCCATTTCTCCATGAACTTAATACACTAGATGCATGCTGGATAGCGGTCGATGTGTGGAGTAATAGTAGTAGATGCAGAATCGTTTCGGTCTTCTAATCTTGGACGTGATGCCTATATACATGATCATTGCCTTGGATATCGTCATAATTAATTGCTCTTCTATCAATTGCCCAACAGTAATTTGTTTACCCATCGTATGCTATTTTCTCGAGAGAAGCCACTAATGAAATCTACGGCCCCCGAGTCTATTTCCTATCATATTTTTTTCAGATCTATTATTCCAAAAACCCAAAAATACCTTGCTGCACTTTTTCTTTATTTATTTTATTTTATGTTTTTGCTAGATCTATTTATCCAATCACATACAATTTAATCTATCTCAATACCGAGGAGGGATTGACAACCCCTCTTACGCGTTGGGTTGCAAATATTTGTTAGTTGTGTGCATGTGTTGTTTACATAGTTTTGCTTGGTTCTCCTACTGGATTGATAACCTTGGTTTCATAACTGAGGAAAATACTTACCGTTGCTGTGCTGCATCATCCTCTCCTCTTCGGAGAAATACTAACGCAAATACAATCAACCAGGAAGAATTTCTGGCGTCGTTGCCATGGAGACATCATCAACATCTATCAGGTACCCAATCACAAATCTCATCTCCTTGCAATTTACATTATTTGCCATTTGCTTCTCGTTTTCATCTCCCCCACTTCTAAAATGTTTTACAAAAACACAAAAAAATTGCCTTCTTTTTCGTTTGCCTTTTTCCCATCCGATCTTTTGTTTGCATGTGATCTTGCTTGCCTACCTTATTGCTATGGCTAGTTCTTCACCTACTATGTGTACCCCTAAGAATGAGGTTCTCAATTTTAAATAAAGGGGAGGAGAGAATTTAAAAGATGCTTGGTACATAATTTGTGATGCTCATAATAGATCTATTCAAAAGCAATCCACTACTATTCTCCTTCGTAATTTTTATGTGGGCATTACTACTTGGTATAGATTTGTTCTTGATACTATCACTGGAGGGAATTTCTTGATGTGCCCCATTTGGATGTTTTTAATGCTATGGGAAATTTAGTGGGACCACCTCCTATCATTATCAATGAAATAGTTTTAACTCTTGAGCATGTTATGCAAAGTTTAGATGCTATTGAAAAGAAAATGCTCACCGAAGAACACATTGAAAATTTGGATAAAAGGATTCATAATCTTGATAATAAAATTAGGTCAAAGGTAGGGGATACTCTTAAATTATTAAGGGGAAAAAGAACTCGTAGTTAACAAGGGGGTAGAAGAGAGCCCTGCTAGAATTGATAAGTTGGAAGAATTTTTTAGTAACTTGAGCTCGGCTTTTTCTTCCAATAAAACTATTGCAAAGACTCCTAGCTATAGCAAGAATTGCAAATCTACACATGCTCCTAGGAATAAGGGTGCCACTTCTAGTAGCAACAATGAAGATCTTAAGATGATTAGTGTTCACCCAAATTTCATAGATTTAATAAAGGGTCAATCTATAAAAATACTCCTCTTGACTTTGTCCCTATGAGTTTGATTATAAAAAAATTAGAACTTCTAGAGAGAATGGTTGTGTGATTGAGGATTTGAAAACTAAAGATGACAATACTTGAATCTATACATTATGCCTAGCTAGGGGCATAAAGCGATATCGCTTGTTGGGAGGCAACCCAATGAATACAATTTATTTGTGTCTTTTTCTTCCTGTTCTTGAGTGTTTGCACAATTATGCTACTGCTATGATTGTGTTTTTTGTGTTTAATTAGTGTTTGTGAGTGATAGTTGATTTGATCTTGCTGAAAAACAAAAACTTTTGCGCCCAGAAAACTAATTTTCATTTTCAACAGAAGCAAGATAAAATACTGATCGTTTTTGCAGAAGATTAATATACAAATTTCTCACGTTGTCCTAATTTTTCAGAATTGTTGGAGTTATAGAAATATTCGAAATCTCCAGATTGGTACAGACTGTTCTGTTTTTGACATATTCTGTTTTCTTTGCGTTGTGTGCTTGTTTTGATGATTTTATGGTTTTCTCTGAAGTGTTTTTGCCATAGAAAAGTTGGAATACAGTAGATATAATGCAAAAATAAAATATGAATGGGTTCTCAATAGTACTTATAGTAGTGATTTGCTTTCTTATACTAACGGATCTCATGAAGGTTTTGTTGAGTTTTGTGTGATTGAAGTTTTCAAGTTTTGGGTGACTTTACGATGGATGAAAGAATAAGGATTAGCAAAAGGATAAGCTTGGGGATGCCCATGGCACCCCAAGATAATATTCAATAAGTATCAAGCAACTAAGCTTGGGGATGCCCCCGAGTGGCATCCCCTCTTTCTTCTAACAACCATCGGTATTTTACTTGAAACTATATTTTTATTCGTCACATATTATGAGTTTTGCTTGGAGCGTCTTGTATGATATGAGTTGCTTATTTTGCTTTTTATTTTTTAGTCATGAATCCATGCTAGACACACCTATTTGAGAGAGCCAAAATTATGCCATGACTTATTAGAATTGCTCTGTATGCTTCACTTAAATCTTTATGAGTTATGGAATTGCTCTAGTGCTTCACTTATATCTTTTTGAGCATGGCGTGCTTTAGTATTTTTGAAGAAATTATCTCATGCTTCACTTAGATTTGTTTGAGAGTTAGTAAAATTTTTAAGAAATTCTCTCTTGCTTCACTTAAATTATTTTGAGAGAAGAAAATTTTTATGCTCATGTTCTTCACTTAGATTTGTTTGAGCTATCAAAAGCAATATATGAAACTAGTCCCAAAGTGATAGATATCCAAGGAGGATATAATAAAAACTTTCATGAAGATCATTGGACAAAATAAACTTGATTCCTTGTAATAGTTTTGAGATATGTTGATATAATATGTGAGTCATGTTGATGAGTAATTATGCTTTAGTAAGAATATTGGCGTTAAGGTTTGTGAGTCCCTATGCAAGCATGAAAGTCAATGGTTATGCAATGAAATTACATCCTACTTGTGGTGCATTACTTGGTGTTAGTTATGCTTAGTGCTCGCTTATGAGATTTTTCGTTTCTTGGTTGGATGCTTCTCAATGTTTTGCTAGCCTTCATTTGCACTAAGTATGATCACTACTTGTGCATCCAAAATCCTTTAAACCAGTTTTGCCATATGAGTCCACTATACCTACCTATATGCGGTATTCTTTTGACGCTCTAAGCAAATTTGTATGTGCCATCTCTAATTTTCAAAATAAACTTCTCTTTTGTGTGCTCGTACCGCTCATGAAACGGTAGGGGGTGGCTGATATATTTCCATGCTAGATGTGTTATTCTCAAGATGAGTGTTTATTCACTTGTCATTGCATGAGAGTACGGCAAAGGTATTAGGGATGCCCAGTCCCAAAATGAAAAATGAATTTACTTTGTCAAATAATAAATTCCTTCGAAAGTGTTGGTATGGAAGGCACCCGTGGATACGGGTAGCCATGTGTAAGTGCATCTAGTCCCCCTTAGTGATTTTGGTGTATTGAAGACTTATAGGTTAAGGGACTGATGCGTTTGTGAGTGTACACAGGTCTATAAGTCTATGAGGAGTTTGATATTTACAGATAAAGTCGACCCCTAAAAATGAAGTTCTTCGATTGAAGACTTTGGATTTCTGAAGACTTTCTGAAGACTTTGAAAGTGAAGAAATTTGTGTAATCCTGAAGACTTGGTATTCATTCGAGGAACATGGAGCATGAAGACTTTTGTTTCGTAGTTTCATTTTCTCTTTCTTGAGTCATAGGAAACACTGTACTGTTAAAGGAGGTCGAGGAAATACTAAGGAAAAATTTCCATGTGATGCTCAACTCAAATCCTACACCTACCAATCCCTTCGAGTGAAGCCATTGGAAATCTCATACAGCTCAGTCAATTTCTTCAGTGACAGAGACGAAGTTCTTCTAGTCTCTAAGGAATTTCTCCTGACTGAGGAGTTAGGAATTCGCCAGTGTGGATTGCCTACACAGTGAGGAACATGATAGCCCTAAGGAATTTGATACTCAAAATTCCGACCGTTGCTGTGCTATGCGCCAGCTGTCCCAAAATATCTACCCACCTAACGGTCATATCATTGAAGGGCATTTATGTCTTATCACGTCGGGCTGCTCCCTAGGCTATAAATAGCCGCCCCCTACAACCACTAGCTGGTTGGCTGCTCTGAGAGAAACTGACACTTGTCATTTGAGAGCATCCCATCCTCCGAGGACTTTGAGTGAAAATCATCAAGTGAGGAAAACCCAATCCCAAACACCTACAAACCCCAAGTGATTGAGCATCACTGAAGAAATTGATCCTGCATGGATCCGACGCTTGTTACCTTTGAAGACTGTGCATCTTCCAGACGGTTAGGCGTCATGGCCTAGAGCATCCAAGAGGAAATTGTGGATCGTCGAGTGACCAAGTCTGTGAAGGTTTAGAAGTCACCTAAAGACTTACCATGAGTGATTGGGCAAGGTCTATGTGACCTTAGCGCAAGGGGAATATGGTGAGGACTGAGTGTTCTGGACTGCGTGTTAAGAACTGGGTGTCCGGGACTGTGTGTCCTCAGGTTTAAATACCTAGCCGCCCTAACCAGACGTACAACTGTCACAACAGTTGAAACTGGTCTACCAAATCATTGTCTTCACCAAGCTACCTGGTTCCATTTCCTCAACCCTTCCATTTCCTATTTATGTGTTGAGTGCTTGTTCATATCTGTTTGAAGACTTTGACTGAAGACTTCCTCTATTTCCTCAGTTCAATTTCTTCAGTCTATCTGTCTTATCCTGTGTTATCCCGTGTTTACGCTTTCTGTACTCTGTGCTTGTTTTCATTTCATCATGAAGACCATGCTCATGCACTGTTATGTTTACTTCTGAGTACTTATTCCGCTGCAAGTAGTTCTTCACTCAAGAATTTCCTCACCCGCAAATTCCTCAGTGAACAATTCATAAAAATCGCCTATTCACCCCCCTCTAGTCGATATAACGCACTTCCAATTGGTATCAGAGCAAGGTACTCCCTTGTTCTGTGTGATTTTGGTTTAACCACCTTGTGTTTTAGTTATGTCGACCGCAGGTATGCTCAAGGTTTCTGCTGGGTGTCCTACCTTCGATGGGACGAACTATCCCTACTGGAAGAATAAGATGCGCATGCATCTTGAGACAATTGATAACGATCTCTGGTACATTGTGGAGAATGGTGTTCCCTCTGTCACTCCCACCATCAATGCTGCTGACGTGAAGAGATTCAAGCAACTTGACTCTCAAGCGAAGAATATCATATGTGGCCATCTAAGCAAAGGGCGGTATGGCAGAGTGAGTGCTCTGGAGACAACTAAGCTTATCTGGGACAGGCTGTCCAAGGTCAATGAGGGAGTCCCAACACAGCGTGACTCTCGAGTTGACGTTCTTCGAAATCTCTTCAACCGCTTCAAAAGACTCGACAATGAAAATGTTCAGCAAACCTTCGATCGCCTCACTGACATCTCAAATGAGCTTCAAGCACTTGGTGCCGCTGATATCACCGACCATGAGGTGGTGAAGAAATTGCTGAGATCGCTTGATTCCTCATTTGATACCTTGGCATTGGCGATACAAGAACGTGGAGACTATAAGTCACTTGATCCCGCTGATATCCTCGAGAGACTAAACACTCATGAGTTCCAGCTTGCTGAGAAGAGAGATCTCTATGGACCAAGTTATGGTAGATCACGGGCTCTGAAGGCCAAGGCAGTATTCTAATCTGATGGTGAAGATTCCGACAACAGCCTTGGTGACCCTGAAGAACTGAGCCAGGAGCTAGCAATGCTCGTTAGGAAATTCCAAAATTTCTCAAGACGTGGTCGTTTTGGTAAATCCTCAAGAGGTGGTGACTTGAGATCAGATTCCTCATCCCATGATTACAAGAAGAGACTCTGCCATAAATGCAAAAAACCTGGACACTACATTCAAGATTGTCCTCAGTGGGAAAAGGAATCGAAGAAGAAGAAGAAGTACAAGGATTACAGTTCTGATGATTCAAAGAAGAAGAAGAAATCTTCAAAGTCCTTGTCATCAAGACCCTCAAGGTCCTCATCTCACAAGAAGAGCAGCTCCAAGAAGGCCCGAGCATTCATTGGCAAGGAAATGGATTCTGAGGCTGAATCTGAGGAAGATGAGGAAGAGGAGGAATCTGAGGAGTCAGACTCTGGTGTGGCGAGCCTAGCCCTCGCTACCGCGTTCGTCAGCAAGTCCATCTTCAACTCTGAAGAAAAGGACCTCCCCAACACTACTGATGACGGCGATGAGGACTACGCTCCCACCTATTGCTTCATGGCAAAAGTCTCAAAGGATGATCAACCCAAAGCCACTGAGTGGGTCCTCGATAGTGGATGTACAAATCACATGACTGGTGATAGGAGCTTATTGATGGACACTGCTTTATCCCCATCACTTCTAAAGCATATCACCTACGCTGACAAAGGCAAAATCAAGGTATTGGGTCTAGGTAAGGTTGCAATCTCAAATGATCGACACATGGACAAAGTCATGCTTGTCGAGTCCTTAGGGTTCAACCTCATGTCTGTCTCAATGCTTTGTGATCTTGATATGGTTGTTGTCTTTGGCAAGTATCGCTGTGTTGTGATCATGGAAGCTGACAATTCCAAAGTCTTCAAAGGCTTTAGGAGAGGAGATTTGTATATTGTTGATTTCTCTACAGGACCACAACCTGCTACATGTCTACTTGCAAAAGCTTTAGAAGGCTGGCTATGGCATCGACGACTTGGTCATGCTGGCATGAGGAATCTGCACACGCTCGCGAAGAAGAAGCATGTCATTGGCATTGAAAATGTCAAATTCCTCAAGGATCACTTATGCGGAGCCTGTGAAGTTGGAAAGATGACCAAGGCCAAGCATCCAGCGAAGACTATCATGACCACTACTCGACCATTTGAATTGCTTCACATGGATCTCTTTGGCCCTACTCACTATGCCACATTTACTAATCCTGCATCTTTATATGGCTTTGTCATTGTTGATGATTATTCTCGATATACATGGGTCCATATTATCACTTACAAAACTGAAGTGCAGGAAGTCTTCAAACGATTTTCTTCGAGGGCTTCAACCAACTTTGGTGTGAAGATCAAGCACATCAGAAGTGATAATGGAACTGAGTTCAAGAACACTGGCCTTGATGACTATCTTGATGAACTTGGTATTACTCATGAGTTATCTACTCCTTATACTCCTCAGCAAAATGGCGTCGTGGAGCGCAAGAACAGGACTCTTGTTGAGATGGCCCGCACTATGCTTGATGAGTACAAGACGCCTCCTCGCTTCTGGCCCGAGGCAATTGATATTGCGTGCCACATCATCAACAAGGTATATCTTCACAAATTCTTCAAGAAGACAACATATGAACTTCTCACTAACAAGAAACCCAATGTGAGTTATTTCAAAGTCTTCGGTGCTAAATGTTGGATTAGAGATCCTCATCATAGTTCTAAATTTGCATCGAAAGCACATGAAGGTTTTATGCTCGGTTATGGTAAGGACTCACACACCTACAGAGTCTTCAACACCTGTCATCACAAGGTTGTTGAAACTGTAGATGTGCGGTTCGATGAGACTAATGGCTCGCAAAGAGAGCACCTACCTCCTGTGACAGATGAAATACCTCCTGAGAAATCTATGAAGTTCAAGGCTACCGAGGATGTCATCCCTACTGAAGAATCTGCTGGAGAAGTCATTCCAGAACATGAAGAACGTCAAGCTGATGCAGTTGAAGAAAATGGTGCTGAAGAAAATACTGATCAAATTCCTCAACGACAAGCCGCTCATCCTCGCGTTGCAAATGAAGTGCAAATTGAGAAAATCATCAGCAACATCAACATTCCAGGTCCTCTCACACGCTCAAGAGCTTCACATTTATCTAACTTTTATGGTCACTTTGCTTTCCTCTCTATCAAAGAGCCCACTAAGGTAGATGAAGCATTTCTGGAGCCTGAGTGGATTCAAGCTATGCAAGAGGAATTACATCAATTCGAGCTCAACAACGTCTGGGAACTGGTATATCCTCGCAAGCAAAATGTCATCGGCACAAAGTGGATCTACGGCAACAAGCAAGATGAAAATGGCCTTGTGGTGAGGAATAAGGCACGACTTGTAGCTCAAGGCTACACACAGGTTGAAGGAATTGATTTCGATGAAACTTTTGCACATGTTGCCAGACTTGAAGCTATTCGCATATTACTTGCTTATGCTAACCATCATGATATCATCTTATATCAAATGGATGTGAAAAGTGCATTCTTCAATGGTAAGCTTGCGGAAGAAGTATATGTTGCTCAACCCCCAGGTTTTGAAGATCCAAAGCATCCTGACAAAGTCTTCAGACTGAATAAGGCCCTCTATGGCCTCAAGCAGGCACCACGGGCGTGGTATGATACTTTGAAGGAATTCCTCATGAAGAAAGTCTTCAAACCCGGTTCACTTGACCCAACTCTTTTCACTAAATCTTATGATGGTGAATTGTTTGTGTGCCAAATATATGTTGATGATATTATCTTTGGTTGTACTGACCAATGTTATACTGATGAATTTGGTTATATGATGAGGGAGGAATATGAAATGTCTATGATGGGAGAATTGAAATTCTTCTTAGGTCTTCAAATTCATCAACAACGCAATGGCATATTCATATCTCAGGAGAAATACCTAAAGGATGTACCGAGGACATTCGGCATGCAAGATTGCAAAGGTGTCAAAATCCCTATGCCCACAAATGGTCATCTATGCACTGATGAAAATGGTATTGAATTCGATCAAAAGGTATACCGCTCCATGATTGGTTCTTTATTGTACCTATGTGCATCTAGGATAGATATTATGCTTAGTGTTTGCATGTGTGCCCGATTTCAAGCTACACCGAAGGAATCACACCATAAGGCTGTGAAACATATTCTTTGATATCTAGCTCACACACCAACACTTGGATTATGGTACCCCAAGGGCTCGACTTTTGATCTCATTGGATTTTCAAACTCTGACTATGCCGGTGATTGTGTGGATCGCAAGTCAACATTTGGCACATGCCATTTCCTCGGACGATCCTTGGTCTGTTGGTCCTCAAAGAAACAGAACTGCGTATCACTGTCTACTGCTGAAGCTGAGTACATTGCTGCTGGTTCTTGCTGTGCTCAACTACTATGGATGAAGCAAACTCTCAAGGACTATGGCGTAAACGTGAAGAATGTGCCACTCTACTGTGACAATGAGAGTGCCATCAAGATTGCTCATAACCCAGTTCAGCACTCGAAGACAAAGCACATTCAGATTCATCGTCATTTTCTTTGTGATCATGTGTTGAAGGGCTACATCTCTATTGAGCATGTGAAGACTGAAGAACAGCTAGCCGATATCTTCACTAAGCCCTTGGATGAGAAGATATTTAGCAAGTTGCGGTGTGAGCTAAATATCCTAGAATCTTCGAATGTTCTTTGAAAAGGACACTCATCCTAACACTTATGCAAAATTGATGACTTAGATGTGCAACACATGAAGAAACGTTTTTCTTCAATCAATGAAGACTAACACTCTAAGTGTGAAGAAATTAACAAAGAATTTGATTCTCAGAACCCTACAACAATTGTACGTGGTGTTTGAAATCACCATTATTATATGGAGGGTAACGCCACCACAAAATGTTGAAAATCTTCAATTGAGTTTTTCCTCAGTTCTTTGAAATTCCTCAGTTGTTTTTTCAACTTGCATTGTCTTCACCATTTTCGTGGTTTTTCTTCATTGGCTATATATGTATATATGAGTTTATGTCCTCTACAGCTTTCACTTATTTCTATTTCTTCAAGTTGATTTTTCTGCTAAGTGAATGTGATCGGACCCTTCCCCCTCTATGCTATACTCAACCCAATCTATTCACAAACTCTTCATGTGCATTCTATTTGAAACTCGTTCAAAATATTCAATGTGTCCTTGTCAGCTGAAGAATTTGCGAATGAAACTTTTAACTTATCCTATCTAAATTTTCGGCTTTGCCGCTCAAACCGTTCCACATCCCATGACAACACTTATCCATTCACCCACGATCTCACATGATCTCCACTTCTCGGTACGTGGGTGACACATGTCAAGCGAATGAGAAGGGTTAGGGGCACGTTCGTCCAATTTCTTCAGGCGAACAATTTTTTCACCATGGCTATAAATACCCCTTCTCTTCCTCACTTCACTTTTACTCCACTCGTTCTCACTCCAGCTCGAGCTTCTCAAACCCTAGCGCCGCTGCTACTTCATTGTCGCCGGTGAGGAAGAGCTTCACTGCCTCGACCTCGTCGCCATCGTACTCGCGCCGGCTGCAGATTTCTTCACTCCGCCGCCGCCGTAGACGTCTTCCTCTACCAAGTTAGGGCGTGGAAGATCTAAACTGAGGAACTTCACATCTACAGCTCTTAGTTCGTCGTGTTCTTCGTCCAGGGTAATTAAAAGTTACGTTTACTGCCCTCTTTGATTCAAATGATAACTACAAAATCTTCAAAGGTGTTTATTCTTCAAATTCGTCACATACTAAACACCTCACATGTCATTTATTCTTGATTCATTTCTCTAAGCTATATTTTTCTTCAAGATTCCTCAATTGTGTGGATTTTCGATCTATACAACTCTGGAACCTAACACTAAGAACACTTAGTGAAATTCTTCAAGACTCATCTGGTCAAAATACTCAAACTTGTTCTTTTTGAAAAACCTCCGAGAACGCATATGACCTCTCCATATTCCTCGCAACTATACTCTGTTCACAGGTACTCATGTCAGCTGCTGAATCACTAGGTTCTCATCAACTTAACTCATTTGTAGTGTTCCTCGAAGAAAAGTTGGATACATCTTTAGAGAATTCCATTGTTCAAATTCCTCATCTGAAGAAAATGGCTGATGGAAAGAAGCCACAGAAGGGAGGAAAGAGGCCTGAGATCAATACTGCTTTTGAGATCCCTGATGATATATACAAGGACTATTGCACTCCTGATGAGGGCAAGTTTGGTAAGGAGGACAAAAATCAGCGCAAGGTGCGCAGTCAAAGAATAGAGAGGAGATGGGCAAGAGAGTGGAGGGAGTACAGGTATGTTACTCCCAAGTACATGAAGAAATTCGCCCTCAATCCTCCATGCCCAAGACCTTCATTGGCACCTGGCAAAGAAGCAGATCCCACCAGCCTCAAGCGCAGTGAGGATTATCCTGATGAATGGGCCAAGCGCCAGGCCAAGTTGGCCAGACAAGCAAGAGAAGCAGTGAGGAAGTTCAATGAAGACTCTGCTGCTGCTGCCATTGCTAAGGCCTCGGCAAGCAAGCCAAAGAAGGCCATGCCAAAGAAGCTTGCTCACAAGCCAAGTGCTTCACCCTCAATGCCCTCACGGCCAAGTTCCTCGGCAATGCTCTCATGGCCAGACTCTTCAAAGCCCTCAAAGCCAACTCCTCATGCTGCTCCCGCTCCAAAGTCCTCAGCTCCTCCGCCAAAGTCCTCAGCTGCTCCGACCAAATCCTCAGCACCTGCACATATCGCCACATGCCAAAGGACAGCAGGCGTCTCTATTGCCTCAGGAGCATCTGCTAGTTCCTCAGCACCACTGCATTCTTCAACTGGTCCCACTCTATTGAAGACCAAGGGAACTGCTGGATGAGGCTCTCGACCATGTCTTCAGAAGAAGCAGGTCGCTTTCAAGTGCCGTCCGATGAAGACGAAGTTGATAATGATGAACTTGCAGAATTCATCAGAGACAGACAGGTCAAGGCCGCTAGAGCCAAGGGCACAAGTGTGCCTCTGCTTTTGGATCCAAAGTTGATCCTTGAGTACATTGATCTATGGCACAAGGACCCCAATACTCCTATGCCTGACTTCAAGTTGACTCCTGGCAAAAGTCATATGTTGACTCACTTCATACAAGAAGAAAAATGGAAGTTTGAGAAGGCCAGGCAGATCAAGAAAGCGCAGTACAAAATGGAGCGCTACCTGAAGAAAAATGCTGTCTCTATGAAAACTGAAGAACTTGTCACTATTCAATCTGAGATCAAGAAACTCAGTGATGAATTTGACACATACCACGCTGATTGGCTTGGAGCCAAGGTCCGTTGTGTGAAACTTGAAAGTGTGTTATATCGACTAGAGGGGGGGGGGGTGAATAGGCGATTTTTATGAATTCTTCACCGAGGAATTTGCAGGTGAGGAAATTCCTTAGTGAAGAACTACTTGCAGCGGAGAGAGTACTCAAAAGTAAACATAACAGAACACAAGCATAGTCATCATGAAGAAATGAAGACAAGCACAGAGTACAAAAAGCGTAAACACAGGATAACACAGGAAGAAGACAGACAGACTGAAGAAATTGAACTGGGGAAATTGAGCAAGTCTTCAGTCAAAGTCTTCAAACACAGATATGAACAAGCACACAACGCAGTTATGAGGAAATGAAAGAGTTGAGGAAATAGGACCAGTGAGCTTGGTGAAGACAATGATTTGGTAGACCAGTTCCAACTGCTGTCTCAGTTGTACATCTGGTTGGAGCGGCTAGGTATTTAAACCTGAGGACACACAGTCCCGGACACCTAGTTCTGAACACGCAGTCCAGAACACTCAGTCCTCACCGTATTCCCCTTGAGATAAGGTCACACAGACCTCGCCCAATCACTTGTGGTAAGTCTTCAGGTGACTTCCGAACCTTCACAGACTCGGTCACTCGGCGATCCACAATTTCCTCTTGGATGCTCTAGAACATGACGCCTAACCGTCTGGAAGAAGCACAGTCTTCAAAGGTAACAAGCGTCGGATCCACACAGGATCAATCTCTTCAGTGATGCTCAATCACTTTGGGTTTGTAGGTGTTTGGGTTTGGGTTTTCCTCACTTGATGATTTTCACTCAAAGTCCTCAGAGGATGGGATGCTCTCAAATGACAAGTGTCAGTTTCTCTCAGAGCAGCCAACCGGCTAGTGGTTGTAGGGGGCAGCTATTTATAGCCTAGGGAGCAGCCCGACATGATAAGACATAAATGCCCTTCAATGATATGACCGTTAGATAGGTATATATTTTGGGACAGCTGGCGCATAGCACAACAACGGTCGGAATTTTGAGTATCCTTAGGGCTATCATGTTCCTCACTATGTAGGCAATCCGCACTGGCGAATTCCTAACTCCTCAGTCAGAACAAATTCCTCAGAGACCAGAAGAACTTTGTCTCTGTTACTGAAGAATATGACTGAACTGTATGAGATTTCCAATGGCTTCACTCGAAGGGATTGGTAGGTGTAGGATTTGAGTTGAGCATCACATGGAAAATTTTCCTTAGTATTTCCTCGACCCCCTTTAACAGTACGGTGTTTCCTATGACTCAAGAAAGAGAAAATGAAACTACAAAAACAAAAGTCTTCACGCTTCATGTTCCTCGAATGAATGCCAAGTCTTCAAGGTCACATCAATTTCTTCACTTTCAAAGTCTTTAGATAGTCTTCAGAAATTCAAAGTCTTAAGTCGAAGAACTTCATTTTTAGGGGTTGACTTTCTCTTTAAATATCAAACTCCTCATAGACTTATAGACCTGTGTACACTCATAAACACATTAGTCCCTTAACCTATAAGTCTTCAATACACCAAAATCACTAAGGGGCACTAGATGCACTTACAATCTCCCCCTTTTTGGTGATTGATGACAATATAGGTTAAGTTTTCAACGGGGATAAACATATGAAGTGTAAATACTGATATTGAGGAACTTGATTGCAAGATATAGAAGAACTCCCCCTGAAGATGTGCATGGTGAGGAATTTGCTTTTGAAGCATTGCACACTTGAAGAGTAGAATCATGGAGATCTCCCCCTATATCCATATCATAATGAAGAATTTGAAATGCATGATGAAATATGGTGACTGATGTAATTCAGCATGCGTGCATTACCATATATGAGGAATAAGCATGGTGAAAAACACATCAAAAGTATCAGAGAACCATCGGGTTTAAGTTTACAACTCGATCCAATAAAGTTTCAGAAGAACGAGAGTTGTAACTTAGCAAAAAACGCCCATATAGACAGACCCGCTTGAAGACTAACTCAACATTCTCCCCCTTTGTCATTGAATGACCAAAATGATCGAAAATGAGGACTAACACCCCTGAAGAATATCAAGTTGATGAAGGAGCGCCAGCGTTGTTAGGGTCGTTTATCGTCGAAGGGCCTGCCGCAATGTCGTCCAAGTCTTCATAGTCGTCGGTATCGCGTGATGAAGAATATGAGCTCGATACCAAAGAAGGAACCTTGACCTTCTTGAATTTCTTCGGTGGATGTGCAGACCAGTCAAAATCTTCCTTGAGACCCATTTTCTTGAGATCTTCTGCACCATACAGATGTGATAGAATAGCCCAGGTGCGACCGAAGACTTCATGGAGGTAGTAATGGTTTTTCTTCACTGCATTCTGTGTGGCAGTCATGTTGTGAAGAAATGAACCAAACTGGGGCTTAACCCATTTATGGTTTCGATCCACCTTCTGGTGAAGACTAAGCAGAAGCTCATGGTCAGTCATCACACAAGGAGCAGTGGCTTGAGGAGTAGACTTGGGTGCATTGGCAGCAGAGTCATGTGTGATAGAGTCATCATTGGTGGAATAAGATGCATCTTTGTGAAACTGACCATCCAATGGACGAATGCCTTCATCAATGACAGCAGGAGCCTTGCCCTTTTCATCAGTTGAAGTAAAAGCCTGCTTGAGGACTTCAATCGGGGGTAGATAGCTAAGGTGATTCTGAAAATCAGCCTTGTAGTTGAGTGAAGACCTTGTCCTGAGGAATCTCATAATCCAAGGTGCATAAGGCTTCATCTCAAACGGAGAGAGTGCAACATTTGCCAGAGTCCTCATGAAGAAATCGTGATAGTTGATAGGAATGCTATGAATGATGTTGAATAGCAGATTCTTCATGATGCCAACTATTTCCTCATCAGATGAGTCGTGCCCTTTGATGGGACTCATTGTCCTCGTCAGAATGCGATAGACGGTTCTGGGCACATAGAGTAAATCCTTCACGAGGAATTTGGTCCTTGGGGCTTGACCGGGCTTCAAATGCTTCATTAACACTTGCATGTAATGAGCTGTGAGTTCTAGTTCATGATACAAGCAGCGAGCTCCTTCACCGGGTGGACTGATGGGCAGGGCGTGCAGCAATTCAGAGGCCGGTGCCTTATAATGAGTATTGTCGGTCATCTAGTCCAAGACCCAGGTGTTGATATCTTCAGGATCACCTATGATATGCAATGTAGCGTAGAACTGAAGAATAAGCTCTTCATTCCAATCAACAATGTTAGAGCAAAAGTTGAGGAGGCCTGCGTCATGAAGAACACTGAGCACAGGAGAGAAGCAAGGTAATGATTTCATGTCCACATGAGGAATATGCTCATGGTAGAAGATTTTGTCTTTGTTGAAGAGCAGTGAAGAGTAGAAGTTGGCCTGGCTTACAGTCCAGAAATGCTTCCTCCTTAGACGAGCGGAGTCATAAGGATTGTAGTCAGTGAAGAACACGTGTTCGCCGAAGAAATCATCAGCCTTGAATTTCTGCTTCTTAGAGAAGGGATCCTTTGGCTTGGGGTGAGGAGTATCAGTCAATTGCATCACAACCTCAGGGATCTCGATCTCAGGTTCCACAGGTTGAGGAATTTCAGGTACTTCTTTAGTGGCAGCCTGGGACTTCAACTCTTCATTTGCATTTTCACCAGCACTAGTAGCTAGAATTTCTTCATGGACAGACGGTGTGGCATGTGGTTCATCAGATCCCATGTGTACAATAGTTACTGGGGACTGAGGAATTTGTTGCAATGGTGTGAAGAGTGGAGAGTTGGGGTGTTGACTTTCCCAAAATTCATCACTTAGCACGGGTGTGGTACAGCCAATGTCCACATCTTCATCTTCCATTTCTTCAACGCCGGCCTCTTTAGCAGTAAACTGAGGCATAGGCGAGGAGACAACTAGTGTTCAAGGGATTGTATCCACTTCAATTTCTTCATCCATCTGCTCTGACGAAGCAGCAGAGGGATTCTCTTCATCGGATTCACTTGGAATCACATATTCTTCATCAAAAGGAACAAGGTCCTTTGATGGCATGGTTTGAAGGAAATATGCCCTAGAGGCAATAATAAAGTTATTATTTATTTCCTTATATCATGATAAATGTTTATTATTCATGCTAGAATTGTATTAACCGGAAACATAATACATGTGTGAATACATAGACAAACAGAGTGTCACTAGTATGCCTCTACTTGACTAGCTCGTTAATCGAAGATGGTTATGTTTCCTAACCATAAACAAAAGAGTTGTTATTTGATTAACGGGATCACATCATTAGGTGAATGATCTGATTGACATGACCCATTCCATTAGCTTAGCACTCGATCGTTTAGTATGTTGCTATTGCTTTCTTCATGACTTATACATGTTCCTATGACTATGGGATTATGCAACTCCCGTTTGCCAGAGGAACACTTTGTATGCTACCAAACGTCACAACGTAACTGGGTGATTATAAAGGAGCTCTACAGGTGTCTCCAAAGGTACATGTTGGGTTGGCGTATTTCGAGATTAGGATTTGTCATTCTGATTGTCCGAGAGGTATCTCTGGGCCCTCTCGGTAATGCACATCACTTAAGCCTTGCAAGCATTGCAACTAATGAGTTAGTTGCGGGACGATGTATTACAGAACGAGTAAAGAGACTTGCCGGTAACGAGATTGAACTAGGTATAGGATACCGACGATCGAATCTCGGGCAAGTAACATACCGATGACAAAGGGAACAACGTATGTTGTTATGCGGTCTGACCGATAAAAGATCTTCATAGAATATGTAGGAACCAATATGGGCATCCAGGTCCCGCTATTGCTTATTGACTGGAGATGTGTCTCGGTCATGTCTACATTGTTCTCGAACCCGTAGGGTCCGCACGCTTAAGGTTTCGATGACAGCTTTATTATGAGTTTATGCGTTTTGATGTATCGAAGGTTGTTCGGAGTCCCGGATGTGATCACAGACATGATGAGGAGTCTCGAAAGGGTCGAGACATAAAGATTGATATATTGGAAGCCTATGTTTGGATATCGGAAGTGTTCCAGGTGAAATCGGGATTTTACCGGATTACCGGGAGGTTACCGGAACCCCCCCGGGAGGTATATGGGCCTTAGTGGGCCTTAGTGGAAGAGAGGAGAGGTGGTCAGAGATGGGCCGCACGCCCCTCCCCCCCTTGGTCCGAATAGGACAAGGAGAGGGGGCCGGCCCCCCTTCCTCCTCTCTCTCCTCTTTCCCCCCTCCGCGAATCCTATTCCAACTAGGAAAGGGGGGAGTCCTACTCCCGAAGGGAGTAGGACTCCTCCTGGCGCGCCTCCTCTTGGCCGGCCGCCCCCCCCTTTGAACCTTTATATACGGAGGCAAGGGGCACCCCTAAGGACACAAGTTGATCCACGTGATCATATTCTTAGCCGTGTGCGGTGCCCCCTTCCACCATAGTCCTCGATAATATTGTAGCAGTGCTTAGGCAAAGCCCTGCGACAGTAGTACATCAAGATCGTCACCACGCCGTCGTGCTGATGGAACTCTTCCCCGACACTTTGCTGGATCGGAGTCCGGGAATCGTCATCGAGCTGAACGTGTGCTAGAACTCGGAGGTGCCGTAGTTTCGATGCTTGATCGGTCGGGCCGTGAAGATGTACAACTACATCAACCAAGTTAACGCTTCCGTTGTCGATCTACAAGGGTACATAGATCACACTCTCCCCTCTCGTTGCTATGCATCACCATGATCTTGCGTGTGCGTAGGAAATTTTTTGAAATTACTACGTTCCCCAACAGTGGTATCAGAGCCTAGGTTTTATTTGTTGATGTTATATGCACGAGTAGAACACAAGTGAGTTGTGGGCGATATAAGTCATACTGCTTACCAACATGTCATACTTTGGTTCGGCGGTATTGTTGGACGAAGCGGCCCGGACCGACATTACGCGTACGCTTAAGCGAGACCGGTTCTCCCGACGTGCTTTGCACAAAGGTGGCTAGCGGGTGACAGTTTCTCCAACTTTAGTTGAACCGAGTGTGGCTACGCCCGGTCCTTGCGAAGGTTAAAACAGAACCAACTTGACAAACTATCGTTGTGGTTTTGATGCGTAGGTAAGATTGGTTCTTGCTTAAGCCCGTAGCAGCCACGTAAAACTTGCAACAACAAAGTAGAGGACGTCTAACTTGTTTTTGCAGGGCATTTTGTGATGTGATATGGTCAAGACATGATGCTAAATTTTATTGTATGAGATGATCATGTTTTGTAACCGAGTTATCGGCAACTGGCAGGAGCCATATGGTTGTCGCTTTATTGTATGCAATGCAATCGTGCTGTAATGCTTTACTTTATCACTAAGCGGTAGCGATAGTCGTGGAAGCATAAGATTGGCGAGACGAAAACGATGCTACGATGGAGATCAAGGTGTCGCGCCGGTGACGATGGTGATCATGACGGTGCTTCGGAGATGGAGATCACAAGCACAAGATGATGATGGCCATATCATATCACTTATATTGATTGCATGTGATGTTTATCTTTTATGCATCTTATGTTGCTTTGATTGACGGTAGCATTATAAGATGATCTCTCACTAATTATCAAGAAGTGTTCTCCCCGAGTATGCACCGTTGCAAAAGTTCTTCGTGCTGAGACACCACGTGATGATCGGGTGTGATAGGCTCTACGTTCAAATACAACGGGTGCAAAACAGTTGCGCACGCGGAATACTCAGGTTATACTTGACGAGCCAAGCATATACATATATGGCCTCGGAACACGGAGACCAAAAGGTCGAGCGTGAATCATATAGCAGATATGATCAACATAGTGATGTTCACCAATGAAACTACTCCATCTCACGTGATGATCGGACATGGTTTAGTTGATTTGGATCACGTAATCACTTAGAGGATTAGAGGGATGTCTATCTAAGTGGGAGTTCTTAAGTAATATGATTAATTGAACTTTAATTTATCATGAACTTAGTCCTGGTAGTATTTTGCCAATTATGTTGTAGATCAATAGCTCGCGTTGTTGCTTCCTTGTGTTTATTTTGATATGTTCCTAGAGAAAATTGTGTTGAAAGATGTTAGTAGCAATGATGTGGATTCGATCCGTGATCTGAGGTTTATCCTCATTGCTACATAGAAGAATTATGTCCTTGATGCACCACTAGGTGACAGACCTATTGTAGGAGCAGATGCAGAGTTATGAACGTTTGGCTAGCTCAATATGATGACTACTTGATAGTTTAGTGCACCATGCTTAATAGCTTAGAATTGGGACTTCAAAGACATTTTGAACGTCGTGGAGCATATGAAATGTTCCAGGAGTTGAAGTTAATATTTCAAGCAAATACCCGAGTTGAGAGATATGAAGTCTCCAACAAGTTCTATAGCTAAAAGATGAAGGAGAATCGCTCAACTAGTGAGCATGTGCTCAGATTGTCTGAGTACTACAATCGCTTGAATCAAGTGGGAGTTAATCTTCCAGATAAGATAGTGATTGACAGAATTCTCTAGTCACCATCACCAAGTTAGTAGAACTTCGTGATGAACTATGATATGCAAGGGATAACGGAAATGATTCCCAAGCTCTTCGTAATGCAGAAATTGACGAAGGTAGAAATCGAGAAAAACATCAAGTGTTGATGGTAGACAAGACCACTAGTTTCAAGAAAAGGGCAGAGGGAAGAAGGGGAACTTCAAGAAGAACAGCAAGCAAGTTGCTGCTCAAGTGAAGAAGCCCAAGTCTGGTCCTAAGCCTGAGACTAAGTGTTTCTACTGCAAAGGGACTGGTCAATAGAAGCGGAACTACCCCAAGTGATTGGCAGATAAAGAAGGATGGCAAAGTGAACATAAGTATATTTGATATACATGTTATTGATGTGTACTTTAGTAGTGTTTATAGCAACCCCTCAGTATTTGATACTAGTTTAGTTGCTAAGATTAGTAACTCGAAACGGGAGTTGCAGAATAAACAGAGACTAGTTAAGGGTGAAGTGACAATGTGTGTTGGAAGTGGTTCCAAGATTGATATGATCATCATCACACACTCCCTATACGTTCGGGATTAGTGTTGAACCTGAATAAGTGTTATTTGGTGTTTGCGTTGAGCATGAATATGATTTGATCATGTTTATTGTAATACAGTTATTCATTTAAGTAAGAGAATAAATTGTTGTTCTGTTTACATGAATAAAACCTTATATGGTTACACACCCAATGAAAATAGTTCGTTGGATCTCGATCATAGTGATACACATAATCATAATATTGAAACCAAAAGATGCAAAGTTAATAATGATAGTGCAAGTTATTTGTGGCACTGCCGTTTAGGTCATATTGGTGTAAAGCGCATGAAGAAACTCCATACTGATGGACTTTTGGAACCACTTGATTATGAATCACTTGGTACTTGCGAACCGTGCCTCATGGGCAAGATGACTAAAACGCCGTTCTCCGGTACTATGGAGAGAGCAACAGATTTGTTGGAAATCATACATACTGATGTATGTGGTCCGATGAATATCGAGGCTCGTGGCGGATATCGTTATTCTCTCACCTTCACAGATGACTTAAGCAGATATGGATATATCTACTTAATGAAACACAAGTCTGAAATATTTGAAAAGTTCAAAGAATTTCAGAGTAAAGTGGAGAATCATCATAACAAGAAAATAAAAGTTTCTACGATCTGATCGCGGAGACAAATATTTGAGTTACGAGTTTGGTCTTCAACTAAAACAATGTGGAATAGTTTCACAAACTCATGCCACCTAGAACACCACAGCATAATGCTGTGTCCGAACGTCATAACCGTACTTTATTGGATATAGTGCAATCTATGATGTTCCTTACCGATTTACCACTATCGTTTTTGGGGTTATGCATTAGAGATAGCTGCATTCACGTTAAATAGGGCACCATCAAAATCCGTTGAGACGACGCCTTATGAACTATGGTTTGGCAAGAAACCAAAGTTGTCATTTCTTAAAGTTTGGGGTTGCGATGCTTATATGAAAAAGTTTCATCCTGATAAGCTCAAACTCAAATCGGAGAAGTGCGTCTTCATAGGATAACCAAAAGAAAATGTTGGGTACACCTTCTATCACAGATCCAAAGGCAAGATATTCATTGCTAAGAATGGATCCTTTCTAGAGAAGGAGTTTCTCTCGAAAGAAGTGAGTGGGAGGAAAGTAGAACTTGATAAGGTAATTGTACCTTCTCCCTTATTGGAAAGTAGTTCATCACAGAAATCTGTTCCTGTGACTACTACACCAATTATTGAGGAAGCTAATGATGATGATCATGTAACTTCAGATCAAGTTACTACCGAATCTCATAGGTGAACCAGAGTGAGATCCGCACCAGAGTGGTACGGTAATCATGTTCTGGAAGTCATGTTACTAGACCATGATGAACTTGCGAACTATGAGGAAGCGATGATGAGCCTAGATTCCGCAAAATGGCTTGAGGCCATGAAATCTGAGATGGGATCCATGTATGAGAACAAAGTGTGGACTTTGGTTGACTTGCCCGATGATCGGCAAGCCATAGAAAATAAATGGATCTTCAAGAGGAAGACGGACGTTGATAGTGGTGTTACTATCTACAAAGCTAGAATTGTCGCAAAAGGTTTTCGACAAGTTCAAAGTGTTGACTACGATGAGAGTTTCTCACTCGTATCTATGCTTAAGTCTGTCCGAATCATGTTAGCAATTGCCGCATTTTAAGAAATCTGGCAAATGGATAACAAAACTGCATTCCTTAATGGATTTATTAAAGAAGAGTTGTATATGATGCAACCAGAAGGTTTTGTCAATCCTAAAGGTGTTAACAAAAATATGCAAGCTCCAGCAATCCATCTATGGACTGGTCCAAGCATCTCGGAGTTGGAATATACGCTTTGATAAGTTGATCAAAGCATATAGTTTTATACAGACTTGCGGTGAAGCCTGTATTTACAAGAAAGTGAGTGGGAGCACTACAACATTTCTGATAAGTATATGTGAATGACATATTGTTGATCGGAAATAATGTAGAATTATTCTGCAATGCATAAAGGAGTGTTTGAAAGGAGTTTTTTCAAAGAAAGACCTTGGTGAAGCTGCTTACATATTGAGCATCAAGATCTATAGAGATAGATTAAGACGCTTGATAAGTTTTTTCAATGAGTACATACCTTGACAAGGTTTTGAAGTAGTTCAAAATGGAACAGTCAAAGAAAGAGCTCTTGCCTGTGTAACAAGGTGTGAAATTGAGTAAGACTCAAAACCCGACCACGGCAGAAGATAGAAAGAGAATGAAAGTCATTCCCTATGGCTTGGCCATAGGTTCTATGAAGTATGCCATGTTGTGTACTAGATCAATTGTATACCCTACACTAATTTTGGCAAGGGAGTACAATAGTGATCTAGGAGTAGATCACTGGACAACAGTCAAAATTATCCTTAGTGGAATAAGGATATGTTTCTCGATTATGGACGTGACAAAAAGGTTCGTCGTAAAGGGTTATGTCGATGCAAGTTTTGACACTGATCCAGATGACTATAAGTCTCAATCTGGATACATATTGAAAGTGGGAGAAATTAGCTAGAGTAGCTCCGTGCAGAGCATTATAGACATAGAATTCGCAAAATACTTACGGATCTGTATGTGACAGACCCGTTGCCTAAATTATCTCACAAGCAAAACATGATCACACCTTAGTACTCTTTGGGTGTTAATCACATAAATGATGTGAACTAGATTATTGACTCTAGTAAACCCTTTGGGTATAGGTCACATGACGATGTGAACTATGGGTGTTAATCACATGGTGATGTGAACTTTTAGTGTTGAATCACATGGCGATGTGAACTAGATTATCGACTCTAGTGCAAGTGGGAGACTGAAGGAAATATGCCCAAGAGGCAATAATAAAGTTATTATTTATTTCCTTATATCATGATAAATGTTTATTATTCATGCTAGAATTGTATTAACCGGAAACATAATACATGTGTGAATACATAGACAAACAGAGTGTCACTAGTATGCCTCTACTTGACTAGCTCGTTAATCGAAGATGGTTATGTTTCCTAACCATAAGCAAAAGAGTTGTTATTTGATTAACGGGATCACATCATTAGGTGAATGATCTGATTGACATGACCCATTCCATTAGCTTAGCACCCGATCGTTTAGTATGTTGCTATTGCTTTCTTCATGACTTATACATGTTCCTATGACTATGAGATTATGCAACTCCCATTTGCTAGAGGAACACTTTGTGTGCTACCAAACGTCACAACGTAACTGGGTGATTATAAAGGAGCTCTACAGGTGTCCCCAAAGGTACATGTTGGGTTGGCGTATTTCGAGATTAGGATTTGTCACTCCGATTGTCGGAGAGGTATCTCTGGGCCCTCTCAGTAATGCACATCACTTAAGCCTTGCAAGCATTGCAACTAATGAGTTAGTTGTGGGATGATGTATTATAGAACGAGTAAAGAGACTTGCCGGTAACGAGATTGAACTAGGTATAGGATACCAACGATCGAATCTCGGGCAAGTAACATACCGATGACAAAGGGAACAACGTATGTTGTTATGCGGTCTGACCGATAAAAGATCTTCGTAGAATATGTAGGAACCAATATGGGCATCCAGGTCCTGCTATTGGTTATTGACCGGAGACGTGTCTCGGTCATGTCTACATTGTTCTCGAACCCGTAGGGTCCGCACGCTTAAGGTTTCAATGACAGTTTTATTATGAGTTTATGCGTTTTGATGTACCGAAGGTTGTTCGGAGTCCCGGATGTGACCACGGACATGACGAGGAGGCTCGAAAGGGTCGAGACATAAAGATTGATATATTGGAAGCCTATGTTTGGATATCGGAAGTGTTCCGGGTGAAATCGGGATTTTACCGGATTACCGGGAGGTTACCGGAACCCCCCGGGAGGTATATGGGCCTTAGTGGGCCTTAGTGGAAGAGAGGAGAGGTGGCGAGAGATGGGCCGCGTGCCCCTCCCCCCCTTGGTCCGAATAGGACAAGGAGAGGGGGCCGGCCCCCCTTCCTCCTCTCTTTCCTCTTTGCCCCCTCCGCGAATCCTATTCCAACTAGGAAAGGGGGGAGTCCTACTCCCGGAGGGAGTAGGACTCCTCCTGGCGCGCCTCCTCTTGGCCGGCCGCCCCCCCTTTGAACCTTTATATACGGAGGCAAGGGGCACCCCTAAGGACACAAGTTGATCCATGTGATCATATTCTTAGCCGTGTGCGGTGCCCCCTTCCACCATAGTCCTCGATAATATTGTAGCAGTGCTTAGGCGAAGCCCTGCGATAGTAGTACATCAAGATCGTCACCACGCCGTCGTGCTGACGGAACTCTTCCCCGACACTTTGCTGGATCGGAGTCCGGGGATCGTCATCGAGCTGAACGTGTGCTAGAACTCGGAGGTGCCGTAGTTTCGGTGCTTGATCGGTCGGGCCGTGAAGACGTACGACTACATCAACCAAGTTAACGCTTCCGTTGTCGATCTACAAGGGTACGTAGATCACACTCTCCCCTCTCGTTGCTATGCATCACCATGATCTTGCGTGTGCGTAGGAATTTTTTTGAAATTACTACGTTCCCCAACATGGTTGAGATAGGAACAACATCAATTGGGTTTGCAAACGAGCTAGTCAGTGGCTTCATCTTCTTATGAGCTGAAGAATCTGATGAAGTTGACGACTTCCTTTTCTTCACTGCTGCACACTCTGCAGCCTTAGTCTTCTTCACATCTGATGCAGATGGAAGGATCGAAGTTTGTGTAGGCGCAGGAGGAGCAGAGGAATTTGGTTGAATTTCTTCAGGCGCAACTGATGTAGTTGCCCTGATGTCTTCACTTTCTTCAGGCACAACACTAGTGGTTGCCCTCACAGTTTCTTCAGTGGCTGGAATGCAGTCATCAGCCCTGGAATTAGCATTTTTTTCAGCAGCCCGATTGTCATCAGCGGTGTTGACATTTTCTTCAATAGGCTGAGCAGATGCTTCAGCCTGAGGAATTTCCTGTTGCGTTGGAGCTGCAACATTTGAGGTGAAGTTGTCAGCAAGTCTTACAAAATGAACCTTGTATCCAAGCCAATCAACGCGGTATGCGTCAAATTCATCACTGAGTTTCTTGATCTCAGTTTGAATAGTGAGAAGTTCTTCAGTTGTCATAGAGACAACATTTTTCTTCAGATAGCGCTCCTTGTTGTACTATGCTTTCTTGATCTGCCTGGCCTTCTCAAACTTCCATTTCTCTTCCTGTATGAAGTGAGTCAACATATGACTTTCGCTAGGAGTCAGCTTGAAGTCAGGCATGGGAGTGTTGGGGTCCTTGTGCCAAAGATCAATGTATTCGAGGATCAACTTTGGATCCAAAAGTAGAGGCACACTTGTACCCTTGGCTCTAGCGGCCCTGACTTGCCTGTCTATGATGATTTCTGCTAGTTCTTCATCATCAGCCTCATCATCATCAGAGGGCACTTGGAAAGCAACTTGTTTCTTGTGAGGACTTGGTCGAGGACCTCGTCCAGCAGTGGTCTTCTTCTTCAGAAGAGAGGGAGCAGCTGAGGAACTTGGAGCAGCTGAGGAACTTGCAGAGGCTCCTGAGGCAATAGATATGCCTGTGGTCCTTTGGCATGTGGCGAGATGCACAGGTGCTGAGGATTTGATCGGAGCAGCCGAAGACTTTGGCAGAGAAGCTCAAGATTTTCGAGGAGCGGGAGCAGTGTCAGGAATTGGCTGTGAGGGCTTTGAGGAATCTGGCCGTGAGGGCATAGTTGAGGAACTTGGTCGTGAGGGCATTGCTGGTGAAGCACTGGGCTTGTGAGCAGGCTTCTTTGGCATGTCCTTCTTCACCTTTACAGAGGCCTCAACAGCAGCAGCGGCAACAGAGTCTTCATTGAATTTCCTCACTGCATCTTTTGCTTGTTTGGCCAACTTGGCCCGGCGCTTGGCCCATTCATCAGGATAATCCTCACCACGCTTGAGGCTGGTGGGATCTGCTTCTTGGCCAGGTGCCAACGGAGTTCTTAGGCATGGAGGATTTAGAGCGAATTTCTTCATGTATTTTGGAGTAACATATCTCTACTCCCTCCACTCTCTTGCCCATCTCCTCTCAATCTTTTAAATGCGCACCTTGCGCTGATTTTTATCTTCCTCGGGGGGTGTGCAGTACCCAGCATAGATGTCCTCAGGGATTTCAAAGGCAGTGTTGACCCCAGGCCTCTTTCCTCCTTTCTGTGGCTTCTTTCTGATACGTCTCCAACGTATCTGTAATTTTTGATTGTTCCATGCTATTATATTATCTGTTTGTTTATGGGCTTCATTATACACTTTTATATTATTTTTGGGACTAACCTATTAACCCAGAGCCAAGTGCTAGTTTCTAATTTTTTTTGCCTATTTTAGGGTTTCGAAGAAAAGGAAAATCAAACGGAGTCCAATTGACCTGAAACTTCACGGAACTCATTTTTGGAAGGAAAGCATCCCGGTAGACTTGGAGTCTATGTCAAGGAAGCTTCGAGGAGGCCATGAGGTAGGGGGGCGCGCCCTCCACCCTTGTGGGCCCCTCGTGGCCCCCCTGACGTACTTCTTTCGCCTATATATCTCCATATACCCTAAAACTACCGGGGAGCACAATAGATCGGGAGTTCCGCCGCCAGAAGCCTCCGTAGCCACCGAAAACCAATCTAGACCCGTTCCGGCACCTTGCCGGAGGGGCAATCCCTCTCCGGTGGCCATCTTCATCATCCCGGTGCTCTGCATGATGAGGAGGGAGTAGTTCTCCCTCGGGGCTGAGGGTATGTACCAGTAGCTATGTGTTTGATCTCTCTCTCTCTCTCTCTCTCTCTCGTGTTCTTGAGGTGGTACGATCTTGATGTATCGCGAGCTTTGCTATCATAGTTGAATCTTATGATGTTTTCTCCCCCCTCTACTCTCTTGTAATGGATTGAGTTTTCCCTTTGAAGTTATCTTATCGGATTAAGTCTTTAAAGATTTGAGAACACTTGATGTATGTCTTGCCGTTCATATCTATGGTGACAATGGGATATCACGTGATTCACTTGATGTATATTTTGGTGATCAACTTGCGGGTTCCGCCCATGAACCTATGCATAGGGGTTGGCACACGTTTTCATCGTGATTCTCCGGTAGAAACTTTGGGGCACTCTTTGAGGTACTATGTGTTGGTTGAATAGATGAATCTGAGATTGTGTGACACATATCGTATAATCATACCCACGGATACTTGAGGTGACATTGGAGTATCTAGGTGACATTAGGGTTTTGGTTGATTTGTGTATCTAGTTATATTTTCAGATTACAAAAATTATTATCTACCATCCATATACCACTTGTATCACCATCTCTTTGCCGAACTTGTGCACCTTTACAATTTACCATTGTATTGGGTGTGTTGGGGACACAAGAGACTCTTTGTTATTTGGTTGCAGGGTTGCTTGAGAGAGACCATCTTCATCCTACGCCTCTTACGGATTGATAAACCTTAGGTCATCCACTTGAGGGAAATTTGCTACTGTCCTACAAACCTCTGCACTTGGAGGCCCAACAACGTCTACAAGAAGAAGGTTGTGTAGTAGACATCAAGCTCTTTTCTGGCGCTATTGCCGGGGAGGTTAGCGCTTGAAGGTATATCTTTAGATATTGCAATCAAGTCTTTTAGTTTCTTGTTTTATCACTAGTTTAGTTTATAAAAGAAAACTACAAAAAATGGAATTAAGGGTGCCTCATATGCTTCATCTTTTTAATATCTATCAAGAAAATAAGGATTCTGATAATTGTGCCAAAGTGTTAGAAGAAGAATGCATTAAAAATTTTGGCACTAAATCTTTGAATGATGAGCATGATTGCAATGTTGTTAGTATGAATTCCTTGAATATCCATGATGCTAATGGTATGCAAAGCCACAAGCTTGGGGAAGCTATGTTTGATGAAGATGATATTTTTTGTCCCCCAAGTTTTGATGAGCAAATTTATTATGATGAAATCATGCCTCCTATTTATGATGATTATATTGATGAAAGTGGATTTGGAGAGGTCATGACTTTATTTTGTGATGAATCCACTATTCCGGAAGAGGTTCCAATTGATTATGAGAACAAAGTTGCTATCTATGATGATTATTGTGATGACTTGTATGCTATAAAGAATAATGATATCCATGAAACGTGTCATCATGATTTTAGTTTTCAATTGGATTATGCCTCACATGATAATTATTTTGTTGAGTTTGCTCCCACTATTATTCATGAGAAGAATTTTGCTTATGTGGAGAGCAATAAAATTTCTATGCTTGTAGATCATGAAAAGAATGCTTTAAGTGCTGGTTATATTGTTGAATTCATTCATTATGCTACTGAAAATTATTATGAGGGAGGAATATATGCTTGTAGGAATTGCAATAATACCAAGTTTCCTCTCTATGTGCTTAAAGTTTCAAAGTTATGCTTGTTTTGCCCTCCTATGCTAGTTGATTATTGTTCCCATAAGTTGTTTGCTCACAAAATCCCTATGCATAGGAAGTATGTTAGACTTAAATGTGCTAGTCATATTCTTCATGATGCTCTCTTTGTGTTTCAATTCTTATCTTTTATGTGAGCATCATTGAAATCGTCATGCCTAGCTAGGGGCGTTAAAACGATAGCGCTTGTTGGGAGGCAACCCAACTTTATTTTTGTTCCTTGATTTTTGTTCCTGTTTAGTAATAAATAATTCATCTAGCCTCTATTTAGCTGTGGTTTTATGTGTTTTAATTAATGTTTGTGCCAAGTAGAACCGTTGGGAAGACTTGGGGAAAGTCTTTGCGATCATGCTGTAAAAAACATAAACTTTAGCGCTCACGAGAATGGCTGCCATTTTTATTTAGATACTGGTATTTAGTTAATTATTTTTTCAGATGATTAATAGATAATTTACTCACGTCCATAAATTTATTTGAGAATTTTATGAGTTCCAGAAGTATACATTTGATCCAGATTACTACAGATTGTTCTGCTTTTAACAGATTCTGTTTTTCGTGTGTTGTTTGCTTATTTTGATGAATCTATGGCTAGTAAAGGAGTTTATAAACCATAGAGAAGTTGGAATACAGTAGGTTTAACACCAATATAAATAAAGAATGAGTTCATTACAGTACCTTGAACTGGTGTTTTCTTTTCTTTCGCTAACGGAACTTACAAGTTTTCTGTTAAGTTTTGTGTTGTGAAGTTTTCAAGTTTTGGGTAAAGATTCGATGGACTATGGAATAAGGAGTTGCAAGAGCCTAAGCTTGGGGATGCCCAAGGCACCCCAAGGTAATATTCAAGGATAGCCAAGAGCCTAAGCTTGGGGATGCCCCGGAAGACATCCCCTCTCTCGTCTTCGTTCATCGGTAACTTTACTTGGAGCTATATTTTTATTCGCCACATGATATGTGTTTTGCTTGGAGCGTCATTTCATTTTATTTTGTTTCACTGGATGTTTAAATAAAATACCAAGATCTGAAATTATTAAATGTTAGAGAGTCTTCACATAGTTGCATAATTATTCGACTACTCATTGATCTTCACTTATATCTTCCGGAGTAGTTTGTTGTTGCTCTATTGCTTCACTTATATCTTTTTAGAGCACGGTGGTGGTATTATAGAAATAGATGAACTCTCATGCTTCACTTATATCATTTTGAGAGTTTTAAATATCATGGTAATTTTCTTAAATAATCCTAATATGCTAGGCATCCAAGAATAGTAAAAACTTTCATAGAGTATTGAATACTAAGAGAAGTTTGATGCTTGATGATTGTTTTGAGATATGGAGGTAATAATATCAAAGTCATGCTAGTTGAGTAGTTGTGAATTTGAGAAATTCTTGTGTTGAAGTTTGCAAGTCCCGTAGCATGCACGTATGGTAAACGTTGTGTAACAAATTTGAAACATGAGGTGTTATTTGATTGTCTTCCTTATGAGTGGTGGTCGGGGACGAGCGATGGTCTTTTCCTACCAATCTATCCCCTAGGAGCATGCACGTAGTGCCGAGGTTTTTGATGACTTGTAGATTTTTGCAATAAGTTGTTGGGGAACGTAGTAATTTCAAAAAAAATTCCTACGCACATGCATGATCATGGTGATGCATAACAACGAGAGGGAAGAGTGTTGTCTACGTACCCTTGTAGACCGGAAGCAGAAGCGTTAGCACAACGCGGTTGATGTAGTCGTACGTCTTCACGGCCCGACCGATCATGCACCGAAACTACGACACCTCCGAGTTCTAGCACACGTTCAGCTCGATGACGATCCCCGGACTCCGATCCAGCAAAGTGTCGGGGATGAGTTCCGTCAGCACGACGGTGTGGTCACGATCTTGATGTTCTATCGTCGCAGGGCTTCGCCTAAGCACCGCTACAATATTATCGAGGATTATGGTGGAGGGGGGCACCGCACACGGCTAAGAGATCAATGATCAATTGTTGTGTCTATGGGGTGCCCCCTGCCCCCGTATATAAAGGAGTGGAGGAGGGGGCCGGCCAAGGAGGGTGGCGGGCCCTAAGGGGGAGTCCAACTCCCACAGGGAGTAGGACTCCCCTTTTTCCTATTAGGAGTAGGAGAGGGAAGGAAGAGGAAGGAGGGAGGAAGGAAAGGGGGGCCGGCCCCCTTCCCAATTCAGATTGGGCTTGGGGGGGGGGGGGCGCCCCTTCCCTTGCTCCTTTCCCCTCCTTTCCACTAAGGCCCAATAAGGCCCATATACCTCCTAGGGGGTTCCGATAACCTCCCGGTGATCCGGTATTGTCCCAATCTCACCCGGAACCTTTCCGGTGTCCAAATATAGTCGTCCAATATATCGATCTTTATGTCTCGACCATTTCGAGACTCCTCGTCAAGTCCGTGATCACATACGGGACTCCGAACAACCTTCGGTACATCAAAATATATAAACTCATAATGAAATTGTCATCGTAACATTAAGCGTGTGGACCCTACGGGTTTGAGAACAATGTAGACATGACCGAGACACGTCTCCGGTCAATAACCAATAGCGGAACCTGGATGCTCATATTGCCTCCTACATATTCTACGAAGATCTTTATCGGTCAAACCGCATAACAACATACATTTGTTCCCTTTGTCATCAGTATGTTACTTGCCCGAGATTCGATCGTCGGTATCTCAATACCTAGTTCAATCTCGTTACCAGCAAGTCTCTTTACTCGTTCTATAATACATCATCTTGCAACTAACTTATTAGTTGCATTGCTTGCAAGGCTTAAGTGATGTGCATTACCGAGAGGGCCCAGAGATACCTCTCCGACAATCGGAGTGAAAATCCTAATCTCGAAATACGCCAACCCAACATGTACCTTTGGAGACACCTGTAGAGCACCTTTATAATCACCTAGTAACGTTGTGACGTTTCGTAGCACACAAAGTGTTCCTCCGGTAAACGGGAATTGCATAATCTCATAGTCATAGGAACATGTATAAGTCATGAAGAAAGCAATAACAACACACTAAACGATCGGGTGCTAAGATAATGGAATGGGTCATGTCAATCACATCATTCTCCTATTGATGTGATCTCGTTAATCAAATGACAACTCATGTCTATGGTTAGGAAACATAACCATCTTCTATTAACGAGCTAGTCAAGTAGAGGCATACTAGTGACACTTTGTTTGTTTATGTATTCACACAAGTATATGTTTCTGGCTAATACAATTCTAGCATGAATAATAAACATTATCATGATATAAGGAAATAAATAATAACTTTATTATTGCCTCTAGGGCATATTTCCTTCAGTCTCCCACTTGCACTAGAGTCAATAATCTAGATTACACAGTAATGATTCTAACACCCATGGAGCCTTGGTGCTGATCATGTTTTGCTCGTGGAAGAGGCTTAGTCAATGGGTCTGCTACATTTAGATCCATATGTATCTTGCAAATCTCTATGTCTCCCACCTGGACTAGATCCCGGATGGAATTGAAGCGTCTCTTGATGTGCTTGGTTCTCTTGTGAAATCTGGATTCCTTTGCCAAGGCAATTGCACCAGTATTGTCACAAAAGATTTTCATTGGACCCGATGCACTAGGTATGACACCTAGATCGGATATGAACTCCTTCATCCAGACTCCTTCGTTTGCTGCTTCTGAAGCAGCTATGTACTCCGCTTCACATGTAGATCCCGCCACGACGCTTTGTTTAGAACTGCACCAACTGACAGCTCCACCGTTTAATGTAAATACGTAACCGGTTTGCGATTTAGAATTGTCCGGATCAGTGTCAAAGCTTGCATCAACGTAACCATTTACGATGAGCTCTTTGTCACCTCCATATACGAGAAACATATCCTTAGTCCTTTTCAGGTATTTCAAAATGTTCTTGACCGCTGTCCAGTGATCCACTCCTGGATTACTTTGGTACCTCCCTGCTAGACTTATAGCAAGGCACACATCAGGTCTGGTACACAGCGTTGCATACATGATAGAGCCTATGGCTAAAGCATAGGGAACATCTTTCATTTTCTCTCTATCTTCTGCAGTGGTCGGGCATTGAGTCTTACTCAACTTTACACCTTGTAACACAGGCAAGAATCCTTTCTTTGCTTGATCCATTTTGAACTTCTTCCAAACTTTGTCAAGGTATGTGCTTTGTGAAAGTCCAATTAAGCGTCTTGATCTATCTCTATAGATCTTAATGCCCAATATGTAAGCAACTTCACCGAGGTCTTTCATTGAAAAACTCTTATTCAAGTATCCCTTTATGATATCCAGAAATTCGATATCATTTCCGATTAGTAATATGTCATCCACATATAATATCAGAAATGCTATAGAGCTCCCACTCACTTTCTTGTAAATACAGGCTTCTCCAAAAGTTTGTATAAAACCAAATGCTTTGATCACACTATCAAAGCGTTTATTCCAACACTGAGATGCTTGCACCAGTCCATAAATGGATCGCTAGAGCTTGCACACTTTGTTAGCTCCCTTTGGATCGAGAAAACCTTCCGGCTGCATCATATACAACTCTTCTTCCAGAAATCCATTCAGGAATGCAGTTTTGACATCCATTTGCCAAATTTCATAATCATAAAATGCGGCAATTGCTAACATGATTCGGACAGACTTAAGCATCGCTACAGGTGAGAAGGTCTCATCATAGTCAATCCCTTGAACTTGTCGAAAATCTTTTGCGACAAGTCGAGCTTTGTAGACAGTAACATTACCGTCAGCGTCAGTCTTCTTCTTGAAGATCCATTTATTCTCAATTGCTTGCCGATCATTGGGCAAGTCAACCAAAGTCCACACTTTGTTCTCATACATGGATCCCATCTCAGATTTCATGGCTTCAAGCCATTTTGCGGAATCTGGGCTCACCATCGCTTCTTCATAGTTTGTAGGTTCATCATGATCTAGTAGCATGACTTCCAGAACAGGATTACCGTACCACTCTCATGCTGATCTTACTCTAGTTGATCTACGAGGTTCAGTAGTAACTTGTTCTGAAGTTTCATGATCATCATCATTAGCTTCCTCACTAATTGGTGTAGGTGTCACAGAAACCGGTTTCTGTGATGTACTACTTTCCAATAAGGGAGCAGGTACAGTTACCTCATCAAGTTCTACTTTCCTCCCACTCACTTCTTTCGAGAGAAACTCCTTCTCTAGAAAGGATCCATTCTTAGCAACAAATGTCTTGCCTTCGGTTCTGTGATAGAAGGTGTACCCAACAGTCTCCTTCGGGTATCCTATGAAGACACATTTCTCCGATTTGGGTTCGAGCTTATCAGGTTGAAGCTTTTTCACATAAGCATCGCAGCCCCAAACTTTCAGAAACGACAACTTTGGTTTCTTGCCGAACCATAGTTCATAAGGTGTCGTATCAACGGATTTTGATGGTGCCCTATTTAATGTGAATGCGGCCATCTCTAAAGCATAACCCCAAAACAATAGCGGTAAATCTGTAAGAGACATCATAGATCGCACCATATCAAGTAAAGTACGATTACGAACATAACCATCATTCTCCTAATGATGTGATCTCATAGTCATAGGAACATGTGTAAGTCATGAAGAAAGCAATAGCAACACACTAAACGATCGGGTGCTAAGCTAATGGAATGGGTCATGTCAATCACATCATTCTCCTAATGATGTGATCTCGTTAATCAAATGACAACTCATGTCTATGGTTAGGAAACATAACCATCTTCGATTAACGAGCTAGTCAAGTAGAGGCATACTAGTGACACTTTGTTTGTTTATGTATTCACACAAGTATTATGTTTCCGGTTAATACAATTCTAGCATGAATAATAAACATTTATCATGATATAAGGAAATAAATAATAACTTTATTATTGCCTCTAGGGCATATTTCCTTCATAAGTATGTGAGTTCTTTATGACTAATGTTGAGTCCATGGATTATACGCACTCTCACCCTTCCATCATTGCTGGCCTCTTCGGCACCGTGCATTGCCCTTTCTCACATTGAGAGTTGGTGCAAACTTCGTCGGTGCATCCAAACCCCGTGATATGATACGCTCTTTCACACATAAACCTCCTTATATCTCCCTCAAAACAGCCACCATACCTACCTATTATGGCATTTCCATAGCCATTCCGAGATATATTGCCATGCAACTTTCCACCATTCCGTTTATCATGACACATTCATCATTGTCATATTGCTTTGCATGATCATGTAGTTGACATCGTATTTGTGGCAAAGCCACCGTTCATAATTCTTTCATACATGTCACTCATGAGTCATTGCACATCCCGGTACACCGCCGGAGGCCTTCATATAGAGTCATACTTTGTTCCAGTATCGAGTAGTAATCATTGAGTTGTAAATAAATAGAAGTGTGATGATCATCATTTTCTAGAGCATTGTCCCAAGTGAGGAATAAAAAAAAGAGAAGAGAAAGGACATAAAAAAAGAGAAGGCCCCAAAAAAGAGAGAAAGGCCATAAAAAAGAGAAGGCCCAAAAAAATGAGAGAAAAAGAGAGAAGGGACAATGCTACTATCCTTTGCCACACTTGTGCTTCAAAGTAGCACCATAATCTTCATGATAGAGAGTCTTTTTTGTCACTTTCATATACTAGTGGGAATTTTCATTATAGAACTTGGCTTGTATATTCCAACAATGGGCCTCCTCAAGTGCCCTAGGTCTTCGTGAGCAAGCAAGTTGGATGCACACCCACTTAGTTTCTTTTGTTGAGCTTTCATACATTTATAGCTCTAGTGCATCCGTTGCATGGCAATCTCTACTTGCATTAACATCAATCGGTGGGCATCTCCATAGCCCATTGATTAGCCTCGTCGATGTGAGACTTTCTCCTTTTTTGTCTTCTCCACATACCCCCTCATTATATTCTATTCCACCCATAGTGCTATGTCCATGGCTCGCGCTCATATATTGCGTGAAAGTTTATAGGTTTGAGATTACTAAAGTATGAAACAATTGCTTGGCTTGTCATCGGGGTTGTGCATGATGAGAGCATTCTTGTGTGACGAAAATGGAGCATGACTTAACTATATGATTTTGTAGGGATGAACTTTCTTTGGCCATGTTATTTTGAGAAGACATGATTGCTTAGTTAGTATGCTTGAAGTATTATTATTTTTATGTCAATATGAACTTTTATCTTGAATCTTTCGGATCTGAATATTCATGCCACAATTAAGAACAATTACATTAAAATTATGCCAAGTAGCACTCCGCATCAAAAATTCTGTTATTATCATTTACCTACTCGAGGACGAGCAGGAATTAAGCTCGGGGATGCTGATATGTCTCCAACGTATCTATAATTTTTTATTGTTCCATGCTATTATATTATATGTTTTGGATGTTTATGGGTTTTATTATACACTTTTATATTATTTTTGGGACTAACCTATTAACCCAGAGCCCAGTGCCAGTTTCAGTTTTTTTTGCCTATTTTAGGGTTTTGAAGAAAAGGAAAATCAAACGGAGTCCAATTGACCTGAAACTTCACGGAACTCATTTTTGGAAGGAAAGCATTTCGGGAGACTTGGAGTCTACGTCAAGGAAGCTTCGAGGAGGCCAGGAGGTAGGGGGCGCGCCCACCCCCTCTAGGCATGCCCTCCACCCTCGTGGGCCCCTCATGCCCCCCCTGACGTACTTCTTCCACCTATATATCTCCATATACCCTAAAACTACTGGGGAGCACAATAGATCGGGAGTTCCGCCGCCAGAAGCCTCCGTAGCCACTGAAAACCAATCTAGACCCGTTCCGGCACCCTGCCGGAGGGGGGAATCCCTCTCTGGTTGCCATCTTCATCATCCCGGTGCTCTCCATGACGAGGAGGGAGTAGTTCTCCCTCGGTGCTGAGTGTATGTACCAGTAGCTATGTGTTTGATCTCTCTCTCTCTTGTGTTCTTGAGGTGGTACGATCTTGATGTATCGTGAGCTTTGCTATCATAGTTGGATCTTATGATGTTTTCTCCCCCCTCTACTCTCTTGTAATGGATTGAGTTTTCCCTTTGAAGTTATCTTATCGGATTGAGTCTTTAAAGATTTGAGAACAATTGATGTATGTCTTGCCGTGCGTATTTGTGGTGACAATGGGATATCACGTGATTCACTTGATGTATGTTTTGGTGATCAACTTGCGGGTTCCGCCCATGAACCTATGCATAGGGGTTGGCACACGTTTTCGTCGTGATTCTCCGGTAGAAACTTCGGGGCACTCTTTGAGGTTCGATGTGTTGGTTGAATAGATGAATCTGAGATTGTGTGACACATATCGTATAATCATACCCACGGATACTTGAGGTGACATTGGAGTATCTAGGTGACATTAGGGTTTTGATTGATTTGTGTCTTAAGGTGTTATTCTAGTATGAACTCCAGGGCTGTTTGTGACACTTATAGGAATAGCCAAACGAATTGATTGGAAAGAATAACTTTGAGGTGGTTTCGTATCCTACCATAATCTCTTCGTTTGTTATCCGCTATTAGTGAGTGACTCTTTGTTGCATTTTGAGGGATAGTTATATGATACAATTATGTTATTATTGTTGAGGGAACTTGCACTAGCGAAAGTATGAACCCTAGGCCTTATTTCCAAGCATTGCAATACCGTTTACGCTCACTTTTACCATTAGTTACCTTGCTGTTTTTATATTTTCAGATTACAAAAACTATTATCTACCATCCATATACCACTTGTATCACCATCTCTTTGCCGAACTAGTGCACCTATACAATTTACCATTGTATTGGGTGTGTTGGGGACACAAGAGACTCTTTGTTATTTGGTTGCAGGGTTGCTTGTGAGAGACCATCTTCATCCTATGCCTCTTACGGATTGATAAACCTTAGGTCATCTAGTTGAGGGAAATTTGCTGCTGTCCTACAAACCTCTATACTTGGAGGCCCAAAAACGTCTACAAGAAGAAGGTTCTGTAGTAGACATCACTTTCCATCAGCCATTTTGTTCAGTTGAGGAATTTGAACAATTGAATTCTCTAAAGAAGTATGCAACTTTTCTTCAAGGAACGCTGCAAATGAGTTAAGTTGATGAGAACCTAGTGATTCAGTAGCGGACATGAGTACCTGTGAACAGAGTATAGTTGTGAGGAATTTGGAGAGGTTCATATGTGTTCTCAGAAGATTTTTCAAAAAGAACAAGTTTGAGGAATTTGACCAGACGAGTCTTGAAGAATTTCACTAAGCGCTCTTAGTCTTAGGTTCCAGAGTTGTATAGATCAGAAATCCGCACAATTGAGGAATCTTGAAGAGAAATTATAGCTTAGAGAAATGAGTCAAGATTAGATGACATGTGAGGTGTTTAGTGTGTGAAGAATTGAAGAAAAACACCTTTGAAGATTTTGTAGAAATCATTTGAATCAAAGAGGGTAGTAAAAGTAACTTTTAATTACCCTGGACGAAGAACATGACGAACTGGAATGTGGAGATGTGAAGTTCGTTAGTGCAGATCTTCCACGCCCTAACTTGGCGAAGGAAGACGACTACGGCAGCGGCGAAGTGAAGATTTCTGTGGCCGGCGCGAGTACGACGGCGATGAGGTCGGGGCAGTGAAGCTCTTCCTCATCGGCGACGATGAAGTAGCGGCGACGCTAGGGTTTGAGAAGCTCGAGCTGGAGAGAGGTCGAGCGGAGTAAAGGAAGTGAGGAAGGGGAAGGGGGGGTATTTATAGCCACGGTGAAAAACTGTTCGCCCGAAGAAATTGGACGAACGTGCCCCTGACCCTTCTCATTCGCTTGACATGTGTAACCCACGTACTGAGAGGTGGAGATCGTGTGCGATCGTGGGTGAATAGATAAGTATTTCTTGGGATGCAGAATGGTTTGAGCGGCAAAGCCGAAAATTTGGATAAGATAAGTTTTAATGTTGCGTTCGCAATTCTTCAGCTGACAAGGACATAGTAAAGATTTTGAACGAGTTTCAAATAGAACGCACATGAAGAATTTGTGAATAAATTGGGTTGAGTATAGAATAGAGGGGGAAGGGTCAGATCACATTCACTTAGCAGAAAAAACCAACTTGAAGAAATAGCCATAAGTGAATGCTGTAGAGGACAAAAACTCATATATA
>NC_041380.1:355178674-355206762 GCF_002162155.2 Triticum dicoccoides
ACGACGGAAACAGTGAAGACAATGCAACTTTGAAAAGCAACTGAGGAATTTCAAAGAACTGAGGAAAAACTCAAATTGAAGATTTTCAACTTTGGTGGTGGCGTGACCCACTGTATAAGAATGATGATTTCAGACACCACGTACAATTGTCGTAGGGTTCTGAGATCAAATTCTTCGTTAATTTCTTCACACTTAGAGTGTTATTCTTCATTGATTGAAGAAAAACGTTTCTTCATGTGTTGCACATCTAAGTCATCAATTTTGCATAAGTGTTAGGATGAGTGTCCTTTTCAAAGAACATCCGAAGATTCTAAGATATTTAGCTCACACCACAACTTGCTAAATCTCTCCTCATCCAAGGGTTGTTCTTCAGTCTTGACATGCTCAATAGAAATGTCGCCCTTCAACACATGATCACGAAGAAAATGATGACGAATCTGAATGTGCTTTGTCTTCGAGTGCTGAATTGGGTTGTGAGCAATCTTGATGGCACTCACATTGTCACAGAAGAGAGGCACATTCTTCATGTTGACACCATAGTCCTTGAGAGTTTGCTTCATCCATAGCAATTGAGCATAGCAAGAACCAGCGGCAATGTACTCAGCTTCAGCAGTAGACAGTGATACACAGTTCTGTTTCTTCGAGGACCAACAGACCAAAGATCGTCCGAGGAAATGACATGTACCAGATGTTGACTTGCGGTTCACACGATCACCAGCATAGTCAGAGTCAGAATATCCAATGAGATCAAAAGTCGAGCCCTTGGGTTACCATAATCCAAGTGTTGGTGTGTGAGCTAGATATCGAAGAATATGTTTCACATCCTTATGGTGTGATTCCTTCGGTGTAGCTTGAAATCGGGCACACATGCAAACACTAAGCATAATATCTGGCCTAGATGCACATAAGTACAATAAATAACCAATTATGGAGCGGTATACCTTTTGATCGAAGTCAATACCATTTTCATCAGTGCATAGATAGCCATTTGTGGGCATAGGAATTTTGACGCCTTTGCAATCTTGCATGCCGAATTTCCTCAGTACATCCTTGAGGTATTTCTCCAGAGATATGAATATGCCATTGCGTTCTTGATGAATTTGAAGATCTAAGAAGAATTTCAATTCTCCCATCATAGACATTTCATATTCCTCCCTCATCATATAACCAAATTCATCAGTATAACGTTGCTCAGTACAGCCAAAGATAATATCATCAACATATATTTGGCACACAAACAGTTCACCATCATAAGATCTAGTGAAAAGAGTAGGGTCGATTGAACTGGGTTTGAAGCCTTTCTTCACAAGGAATTCCTTAAAAGTATCATACCACGCCCGTGGGGCCTGCTTGAGGCCATAGATGGCCGTTTTGAGTCTAGAGACTTTGTCAGGATGGTTTGGATCTTCAAAACCTGGGGGTTGAGCAACATATACTTCTTCCTCAAGCTTACCATTGAGGAATGCACTTTTCACATCCATTTGATATAGAGTGTTATCATGATGGTTAGCATAAGCAAGTAATATGCAAATAGCCTCAAGTCTAGCAACAGGTGCAAAAGTTTCATCGAAGTCAGTTCCTTCAACCTGTGTGTAGCCTTGAGCTACAAGCCGTGCCTTATTCCTCACCACAAGGCCATTTTCATCTTGCTTGTTGCGGTAGATCCACTTTGTGCCAATGATATTGTGCTTGCAAGGATCTGGATGTTTGACCACTTCCTAGACGTTGTTGAGCTCGAACTGATGTAATTCCTCTTGCATGGCCTGAATCCACTCAGGCTCCAGAAATGCTTCATCTACCTTAGTGGGCTCTGTGATAGAGACAAAAGCATAGTGCCCACAAAAGTTAGATGAATGTGAAGCTTTTGAGCGTGTGAGAGGGCCTGGTGCTTCAATGTCATCGATGATCTTTTCAACTTGCACTTCTTTTGCAACGCGAGGATGAGCTGGTTGTCGTCGAGGAATTTGATCAGCATTTTCTTCAGTATTTTCTTTAGGTGCATTAGCTCGACGTTCTTCATGTTCTGGAATGAATTCTTCAGCAGATTCTTCAGTAGGAATGACATCCTCAGTAGCCTTGAACTTGATAGTTTCCTCAGGTGATGGTTCATCTATCACAGAAGGTAGGTGCTCTCTTTGCAAGCCATTAGTTTCATCGAACCACACATCTACAGTTTCAACAACCTTGTGAAGAACGTTGTTGAAAACTCTGTAGGTGTGTGAGTCCTTTCCGTAACCAAGCATGAAACCTTCATGTGCTTTCGGTGCAAATTTTGAGTTGTTATGAGGATCTCTAATCCAACATTTAGCACCGAAGACTTTGAAATAACTTACATTGGGTTTCTTGTCAGTGAGGAGTTCATAGGAAGTCTTCTTGAAGAATTTGTGAAGATATACTCTGTTGATGATGTGGCACGCAGTATCAATTGCCTCAATCTAGAAAACGACGAGGGATTTTGTATTCATCAATCATAGTGCGAGCCATCTCAGCAAAAGTCCTGTTCTTGCGCTCCACGACGCCATTCTGCTTAGGAGTATAAGGGGCAGATAACTCATGAGTAATACCAAGTTCATCAAGATAGTCATCAAGACCAGAATTCTTGAACTCAGTTCCATTGTCACTTCTGATGTGCTTGATCTTCACACCAAAGTTGGTTGAAGCCCTCGAGGAAAATCGTTTGAAGACTTCCTGCACTTCATGTTTGTAAGTAACAATGTGTACCCATGTGTATCGAGAGTTATCATCAACAATAACAAAGCCATATTGAGATGCATAATTTGAGACTGCAGAATAATGGTTAGGACCGAAGAGATCCATGTGAAGCAATTCAAATGGTCGAGTGGTGGTCATGATAGTCTTCGCTGGATGCTTAGCCTTTGTCATCTTCCCGGCTTCACAGGCTCCGCATAAGTGATCCTTGAGGAATTTGATATTTTCAATGCCAATGACATGTTTCTTCTTCGCAAGAGTGTGCAAATTCCTCATGCCTGCATGACCAAGTCATCGATGCTAGAGCCATCCTTTTGAAGCTTTTGCAAGTAGGCACACGGCTGGTTGTGGTCCTGTAGAGAAATCAACAATATACATGTCTCCTCTCCTAAAGCCTTCGAAGATTTTGGAATTGTCAGCTTCCATGATCACAACACAACGATACTTGCCAAAGACAACAACCATATCAAGATCGCAAAGCATTGAGACAAACATGAGGTTGTATCCTAAGGACTCGACAAGCATGACTTTGTCCATGTGTCGATCCTTTGAGATCGCAACCTTACCTAGACCCAATACCCGACTTTTGCCTTTGTCAGCGAAGATGAGATGCTTCAGGTGCGATGGTGATAAGGGAGCATCCATCAATAGATTCTTGTCACCAGTCATGTGATTTGTACATCCACTATTGAGGACCCACTCAGTGGTTTTGGGTTGATCATCCTGCAGATGAATTAGTGCAACTTACAAACTCATATACTTCATTAGTGAAGAATATGACATCAATTCATCAGATAAAATTCATCAAGTAACAGAACAGAGAAAGCAGTAGGAGTACGTGAGAAATGGAAGTTCATTTCTTCATGATTAGCCTGCATTCTTTCAGGCACACTCATGTCTCCAGCAAATTCTTCAGACGATTACGTACGTCTGGAGACCTGACACTGCAGAAGAGATTAGTTATTTTTCTTCACCACCCACATCTGAAGGGGTGGCAAAGAGTTCATCATTCTACGAGCTCCATACGAGAAAGGTGGCATAGAAGCCAGTCCATTTCATTTCACATAAGAGGAGTTAGGATAAGCATATGAATAAGCAGAGAAATTCTTCGAGGACTCATGAACATAATGATTAGAAGAATAATGCTCATATTCATCGCCCTTAGCTCTTCCCTGCGAAACAAAGTTGTTAGCATGATGATATTCATATGAGGACTTTGATCCTTTTGAGGAATTTGGTCCATATGAAGAATTTGATCTGGGGTTCCTATTCTTCACAGGTGGTGTCCTGAGGACATTCACGTGAAGACTTTCAAGGCACTTTTTGGGAACCCAGATTTTCTTCATAGGAGGACCGTTCCTGCAGTTAGTGCCAACATATCTAGCAAATACTTCACCATTCTGATTTTTGAACAGTTTATAGCTGGAGTCAAATGACTCATCATCAGAACGAGGAGATTCACATGCAAAGCCAGATAAGTTAGATGGATCAACTGGAGGTCCTGAGGGAGTCCTGGATTAGGGGGTGTCCGGATAGCCAGACTATAACCTTTGGCCGGACTCTCGGACTATGAAGATACAAGATTGAAGACTTCGTCCCGTGTCCGGATAGGACTTTCCTTGGCGTAGAAGGCAAGCTTGGCAATATGGATATGTAGATCTCCTACCATTGTAACCGACCTTGTGTAACCCTAACCCTCTCCGGCGTCTATATAAACCGAAGGGTTTTAGTCCGTAGGACACAACAACAACAACATACAATCATACCATAGGCTAGCTTCTAGGGTTTAGCCTCTCCGATCTCGTGGTAGATCTACTCTTGTACTACCCGTATCATCAATATTAATCCAGTAGGACGTAGGGTTTTACCTCCATCAAGAGGGCCCGAACCTGGGTAAAACATTGTGTCCCTAGTCTCCTGTTACCATCTGGCCTAGACGCACAGTTTGGGACCCCCTACCCGAGATCCGACGGTTTTGACACCGACATGTCCCTTTGCAGCAACCCATGAGGTTTTGGGGTACTGCTCAGGCTTCCAATATGTACCATCAGCATTGAGTTTCCTCTCAAAGGCAATACCCTCTTTCCTAGGATTCCTGTTGAGGATCTGCTTTTTAAGCACATCACGAAGAGTCTGATGCCCTTTGAGGCTCTTGTACATGCCTGTCATGTACAATTCCTTCAACCCTGCATCATCAGTGATACTAGCAACGTCCTCAGATGAGGAATTAGTGACAGCAGAGACAGGTGAAGAATTTGTAGCATTAGCAGCATTTGAACATTCCGGTGAAGAATTTGCAGATTCACGTTCAATGCACTTCAAACATGGAGGAACAAATTCTTCCTGAGCAGCGCTGATTTGTTGAGCAAGTAATGAATCACGCTCCTTCTGAAGATCTTCATAACTCACTCTTAGCTTTTCAAGATCTTGCTTACTTTGAAGAAATTCATAAGATAGCTTCTCATGATCGGATAAGAGAGTGTTATGATGACCTTGAAGGTTGTCAAACTTAGACTGAAGTCTATGAAGACTCTCAGCCAAAGCTTTCGACTGATCCATTTCTTCACCCAACATATCATCACTCTTATTTAGCATGTATTGAACTTTTTCCAAAGCTCTTTGTTGTTTAGTGGCAAGGGAAGCAAGTTTGACTTAGCTGGGTCCAAATTCATCACCAGATTCATCATCACTGGATTCAGATAGATTTCATTCAGTTACCTTAGCATCTTTTGCCATAAGGCATGATGCAGAAGATGATGATTCTGGTTCGAATGTCATCGCTTTGAGAGATTCCTTGAAGTCCTCAAACCAAGGATCACGACGAGTTCGATGACCTTCATAGACCTTAGAGAGACGGTCCCAGATAAGCTTCGCATGATATTCCTGAAATGATTTTGAGACAGACAGGAGCAGATGACATCCTTCGCCGTGAGGTTGAGAAGAGTGTACTTGCGAATGTCATTAGCTTCCGCCATCTTGCACAAATCGGTCATACCAATCTTAGTGATGGTCCACAGCTCGCTGTTCATCGCCATGAGGCGCTTCTTCATCATGGCCTTCCACTTGGGATACTCATGACCGTCAAAGATGGGGCATGACACAATCTTCATTCATGTGGTCGACATAACTAAAACTCCAGGCGGTTAAACCAAAATCACACAGAACAAGGGAGTACCTTGCTTTGATACCAATTGAAACTGCATTATATCGACTAGAGGGGGGTGAATAGGCGATTTTTATAAATTCTTCACTGAGGAATTTGTAGGTGAGGAAATTCCTTAGCGAAGAACTACTTGCAGCGGAGAGAGTACTCAAAAGTAAACATAACAGAACACAAGCATAGTCATCATGAAGAAATGAAGACAAGCACATAGTACAGAAAGCGTAAACACAGGATAACACAGGAAGAAGACAGACAGACTGAAGAAATTGAACTGAGAAAATTGAGAAAGTCTTCAGTCAAAGTCTTCAAACATAGATATGAATAAGCACACAACATAGTTATGAGGAAATGAAAGAGTTGAGGAAATAGGACCAGTGAGCTTGGTGAAGACAATGATTTGGTAGACTAGTTCCAGCTGCTATCTCAGTTGCACATCTGGTTGGAGCAGGTAGGTATTTAAACCTGAGGACACACAGTCCTCACCATATTATCCTTGAGCTAAGGTCACACAGACCTCGCCCAATCACTCGTGGTAAGTATTCAGGTGACTTCCGAACCTTCACAGACTCGGTCACTCGGCGATCCACAATTTCCTCTTGGATGCTCTAGAGCATGACGCCTAACCATCTGGAAGAAGCACAATCTTCAAAGGTAACAAGCGTCGGATCCACACAGGATCAATCTCTTCAGCGATGCTCAATCACTTTGGGTTTGTAGGTGTTTGGGTTTGGGTTTTCCTCACTTGATGATTTTCACTCAAAGTCCTCGGAGGATGGGATGCTCCCAAATGACAAGTGTCAGTTTCTCTCAGAGAAGCCAACTAGCTAGTGGTTGTAGGGGCAGCTATTTATAGCCTAGGGAGCAGCCCGACATGATAAGACATAAATGCCCTTCAATGATATGACCATTAGGTGGGTAGATATTTTGGGGACAGCTGGCACATAGCATAGCAACGGTCAGAATTTTGAGTATCAAATTCCTCAGGGCTATCATGTTCCTCACTGTGTAGGCAATCCGCACTGGCAAATTCCTAACTCCTCAGTCAGAACAAATTCCCAGAGACCAGAAGAACTCCGTCTCTGTTACTGAAGAATATGACTAAACTGTATGAGATTTCCAATGGCTTCACTCGAAGGGATTGGTAGGTGTAGGATTTGAGTTGAGCATCACATGGAAAATTTTCCTTAGTATTTCCTCAACCCCCTTTAACAGTACGGTGTTTCCTATGACTCAAGAAAGAGAAAATGAAACTACGAAAACAAAAGTCTTCACGCTTCATGTTCCTCGAATGAACGCCAAGTCTTCAAGGTCACATCAATTTCTTCACTTTCAAAGTCTTCAGGAAGTCTTCAAAAATTCAAAGTCTTCAGTCGAAGAACTTCATTTTTAGGGGTCGACTTTCTATTTAAATATCAAACTCCTCATAGACTTACAGACCTGTGTACACTCATAAACACATTAGTCCCTTAACCTATAAGTCTTCAATACACCAAAATCACTAAGGGGCACAAGATGCACTTACAAAACTCACTGATCAATTCACTTCAAATGTTGCAGCCCCAACGCAACAGGAAATTCCTCAAGCTGAAGCATCTGCTCAGCCTACTGAAGAAAATGCCTGCACCATTGATGACAATCAGGCTGCTGAAAAAATGCTAATTCCAGGGCTGATGAATGCATTCCAGCCACTGAAGAAATTGCCAGGGCAACCACTAGTGTTGTGCCTGAAGAAAGTGAAGACGTCAGGGCAACTGCATCAGTTGCGCCTGAAGAAATTCAACTAGATTCCTCTGCTCCTCCTACGCCTACACCAATTCTGATCCTTCCATCTGCATCAGATGTGAAGAAGACCAAGGCTGTAGAGCGTGCAATAGTGAAGAAAAGGAAGGCATCTACTTCATCAGATTCTTCAGCCCCGAAGAAGATGAAGCCATTGACTAGCTCATTTGACAACCCAATTGATGTTGTTCCTATCTCAACCATGCCATCAAAGGACCTTGTTCCTTTTGATGAAGACTATGTGATTCCAAGTGAATCCGATGAAGAGAATCCTTCTACTGCTTCGTCAGAGCAGATGGATGAAGAAATTGAAGTGGATGAAAACCCTTCAACCCCAATTATCTCATCGTCCATGCCTCAGTTCACTGCTAAAGAGGCCGACATTGAAGAAATGGATGAAGAAGTCGATGTGGACATTGGATGCACCACGCCAGTGCTGAATGATGACTTTTGGGAAAGTCAGCACCCCAATTCTCCCTTGTTCACTCCACTGCAAGAAATTCCGCAGTCCCCAGTGACTACTGAAGTTCAAATGGGATCTGAAGAACCTCGTGCAACTCCATTCATCCATGAAGAAATTCCAGCCACTAGTGCTGATGAAAATGTAAATGAAGAATTGAAGTCCCAAGCTGCCACTGAAGAAGTACCGGAAATTCCTCAGCCTATGGAACTTGAGATCAAGATCCCTGAGGTCGTGATGCAATTGACTGACACTCCTCACCCCAAGCCAAAGGATCCCTTCTCGATGAAGCAAAAATTCAAGGCTGGTGACTTCTTTGGCGAGCATGTATTCTTCACTGACTACAATCCTTATGACTCTGCTCGTCTTAGGAGGAAGCGCTTCTGGACTGCCAGCCGTGCCAATTTCTATTCTTCACTACTCTTCAACAAGGACAAAATCTTCTACCATGAGCATATTTGAGGGAGTCCTGGATTAGGGGGTGTTCGGATGGCCAGACTATACCTTCAGTCGGACTCCTGGATTATGAAGATACAAGATTGAAGACTTCGTCTGTGTCCGGAAGGGACTTTCCTTGGCGTGGAAGGCAAGCTTGGCGATACGGATGTTCAGATCTCCTACCATTGTAACTGACTCTGTGTAACCCTAACCCTATCCGGTGTCTATATAAACCGGACGGTTTTAGTCCGTAGGACAACATACACATCAACAATCATACCATAGGCTAGCTTCTAGGGTTTAGCCTCTCTGATCTCATGGTAGATCTACTCTTGTACTACCCATATCATTAATATTAATCAAGCAGGACGTAGGGTTTTACCTCCATCGCGAGGGGCCGAACCTGAGTAAAACTTCGTGTCCCTTGCCTCCTGTTACCATCCGGCCTAGATGCATAGTTCGGGACCCCCTACCCGAGATCCGCCGGTTTTGACACCGACATTGGTGCTTTCATTGAGAGTTCCTCTGTGCCGTCGCCGTCAGGCCCGATGGCTCCTACGATCATCAATGGTGATGCAGTCCAGGGTGAGACCTTCCTCCCCGGACAGATCTTCGTCTTTGGCGGCTTCACACTGCAGGCCAATTCACTTGGCCATCTAGAGCAGATCAAAAGCTACGCCCCTGGCCGTCAGGTCAGATTCAGAAGTTTAAACTACACGGCTGACATCCGCGGGGACTTGATCCTCGATGGATTCGAACCACTGTCGAGCGCGCAGCACTGTCACGACGAGCATGATCTAGCTCTGCCGCCGAACAGTGCCCTGGAGGCCGCACCCGCATTGGCTCCGACCCTTAGTTCGGAGCCGACCGCGCCGATCGAGGATGGGCGGCTGGACGCCACCTCGGGGGCTGCGATCCAAACAGCGATTGAGCTGAACACCAGCCCCGTACTCTGTGAGGCTCGTGACTCCAAGGAGCCGGACTCCTCTCCGGACTCCGAACCCTCCGCGCCCCTGCCAGTCGAATCCGATTGGGCGCCGATCATGGAGTTCAGAGCCGCAGACATCTTTCAGCACTCGCCTTTCGGCGATATCCTGAAGTCACTAAAGTCTCTCTCTTTATCAGGAGAGCCCTGGCCGGACTACGGTCAACAAAGTTGGGGTACGGACGATGAAGAAATTCAAAACCCACCCACCACCCACTTTGTAGCCACTGTCGACGACTTAACCGACATGCTCGACTTCGACTCCGAAGACATCGACGGTATGGACGCCGATGAAGGAGACGATGAAGAACCAGTGCCTTCTAGGCCCTGGAAAGCCACCTCGTCATATGACATATACATGGTGGACACCCCAAAAGAGGGAGAGGGCGATGGAACAGCAGAGGATGACCCCTCCAAGAAATAGCCCAAGCGTCGGCGTCAGCGGCGCTGCTCAAAATCCTGCCAACACATAAATGGTGATTCCACCACGGGAGATAACAATACTCCGGAGAGTGCCGAAGAAAACCCCCTCCAGCAAGGTTTAGCACAGGAGGATGGAGAAACCAGCCCTCATGAGAGAGCGGCAGACAGAGAGGTCGAGGACGATAACTATATGCCTCCCTCCGAAGACGAGGCAAGACTCGACGACGACGAATTCGTCGTGCCAGAGGATCCCATTGAGCAAAAGCGTTTCCAATGCAGGCTTATGGCCACGGCAAGAGGCCTCAAGAAAAAACAACAATAGCTCCAAGCTGATCAAGATTTGCTGGTTGACAAATGGACCGAAGTCCTTGCGGCCGAAGAGCATAAACTCGAACGCCCCTCCAAGAGTTACCCAAAGCGCAGGTTGCTACCCCAATTAGAGGAGGAAGCACTTGATGCGGCCGAACGGCCACCTCGTGGCCGCGACAGAGAGGCCTCCCGGCCCTCCACTCAAGCCGCACCCCGTACCAAGGCACGGGAATATGCGCCGGACTTATGAGACATGTTGGAGGACAAGGCAAGGCAAACACGTTCGATCTACGGATCGTGTGGGCATCCCACGGCTCGAGACGGTAACCGTCACGCCGGCGACAAATTCGGCAGGCCCGAATACAGTAGACAAAGCTCATTGGAGCTACGTCATGATATTGCCCAGTACAGAGACGCCGCACACCCACTGTGCTTTACAGACGAAATAATGGATCATCAAATCCCGGAGGGTTTCAAACCTGTAAACATCGAATCATATGATGGCACAACAGATCCCGCAGTATGGATCGAGGATTATCTCCTTCATATCCACATGGCCCGCGGCGACGATTTTCACGCCATCAAATACCTCCCACTCAAGCTTAAAGGACCAGCTCGGCATTGGCCCAACAGCTTGCCAATAAGATCAATCAGTTGTTGGGAGGACCTGGAAGCCGCATTCCTCGACAATTTCCAGGGCACTTATGTGCGACCCCCAGACGCCGATGACCTAAGTCACGTAATCCAGTAGCCAGAGGAATCGTCCAGACAATTCTGGACACGGTTCCTAACAAAGAAAAATCAAATAGTCGACTGTCCGGACACTGAGGCCCTAGCAGCCTTCAAGCACAATATCCATGACGAGTGGCTGGCCCGGCACCTCAGACAGGAAAAGCCGAAATCTATGGCAGCACTCACAACACTCATGACCCGCTTTTGCGCGGGAGAAGACAGCTGGCTCGCTCGTAGCAACAATATGACCAAGAACCCTGGTAGTTTGGACACCAGGGACATTAGTGGCAGGTCACGTCGCAACAAGCAGTAAGTGCCGCATTAACGGCGACAATGCTGAGGATACGGCAGTTAATGCCGGATTCAGAGGCTCTAAATCCGGTCAGCGGAAGAAGCCATTCAAAAGGAATCCTAGGGGCCCGTCTAGCTTGGACCGAATACTCGACCGCTTGTGCCAAATACATGGCACCCCTGAAAAGCTGGCCAATCACACCAACAAGGATTGTTGGGTGTTCAAGCAGGCAGGCAAGTTAAGCGCCGACAATGAAGACAAGGGGCTGCATAGCGATGACGACGAGGAGCCCCGGCCGCCGAAAAACAATGGACAGAAGGGTTTCCCCCCACAAGTGCGGACGGTGAACATGATATACGCCACCCACATCCCCAAAAGGGAGCGGAAGAGCGCGTTAAGGGACGTATACACGGTAGAGCCAGTCGCCCCAAAGTTCAACCCATGGTCCTCCTGCCCGATAACCTTTGATCGAAGAGACCATCCCACTAGCATCCGTCATGGCGGATTTGCCGCATTGGTTCTAGACCCAATTATTGACAGATTTCATCTCACTAGAGTCCTCATGGATGGCGGTAGCAGCCTGAACCTGCTTTACCAGGATACAGTGTGAAAAATGGGCATCGATCCCTCGAGGATTAAGCCCACCAAAACGACCTTTAAAGGCGTAATACCAGGTGTAGAGGCCAACGGTACAGGCTCAGTCACACTTGAAGTGGTCTTCGGATCCCCAGATAATTTCTGAAGCGAGGAATCGATCTTCGACATAGTCCCATTCCACAGTGGCTATCATGCACTGCTCGGACGAACCGCATTCGCCAAATTCAATGCGGTACCGCATTATGCATACCTTAAGCTCAAGATGCCAGGCCCTCTTGGAGTGATTACGGTCAATGGAAACACCGAACTCTCCCTCCGAACGGAGGAGCACACGGCGGCCCTTGCAGCGGAAGTACAAAGCAGCCTCTCCAGGCAGTTCTCCAGTCCGGCCATTAAAAGTCCGGACACCGTCAAGCGCGCCTGGAGTAACCTACAACAAGACCGCCTGGCAAGTTCCGAGCAGGCGTAGCAATGCAGCCCCAACCCCAACCCTCGCAAAAAGGCGACGCCAGTACTTCGCGTCCATAACTACGCTCTGGAAATACCATGGGCATAGGGGGAGGGCACCATCGCGGCACGCCCAAAACACGGCTTAAACCGCACCAGGGGCTGCCGATTTTTTACTTTTCTCTTACTTCCAGGACTCTACTCTTCGGAAGGCCTGTTCGGCAGTTCAATTGCCGTACAAACGATGCAAGGACCAGGGAAGCAGACAATCCATGCCGCATTACGGAAATCCCAGGTGGTCTCTATCACGAGCAGTATACCTGTTTTGCATACTATTCCATAGCTTGCCCTTGGAGCAGACATGTTAAATAGTCCAACTTTTCATTTACGCATTACTTGTATTGTTCTGCTTTGATCGCAGCTATTTTAATAAACAATGCATAGCTTTTGTCTATTTTTTGCATTACCTTTTTTTCATATGTTCCTTAACGACATGTTGCACCCGTACACGTTGGTACGGCCAAAATACGCCAGGGGCTTTAGTACCCCTCAATATGGTGTGAGAAGTCCGAACACTTTCACAAGTGCGGCACCCCGAACTTATAGCACTATATGCATCGGCTCTGAATCATGTCTTGGGTCAATAGTTGGGTTTGCCCGGCTCCTATGTTTTGGTGCCTTACGTTCCGCTATATCGGCTAAGCTAGCACTAGGAGAACCACTGCGATTGTGCCCCAGTTGAGCTGGGCTGAGCACCTCAGTGGAGAAACCTAAAACTGACTATCATGATGAAGCGAGAGTTGGTCGCTGTTCGAGAGGTTTTTTCGAGTCCCTAAAGACTTATGCCGCTTAGGGCGAGGAGTCGGCTCTGTCCGGCCAAGGCGTGGATAGCGCCCCGAACTCGGTCTTTCGAATACTAGGGGCTTCGTTGAAATTTAAAATTATAGAATTCTATGGCTAAGTGAGAGTGTTCACACATTATAGTCCGATTGCCTCGTTCGTTGGGCTGAGCGCCTCCCTCGAAGGACCCAAATATGGGAAAAAGAGCGCCCAGGTTTATCCCCGAACACCCCAGCACTAGCGGCAAGGGGGCAGAAGCCGACGACTCGCCATCTCTCAGTATTGATAAACAACTGCACAAAAGGTAATATTTTAAATTCAAGCAGCATTGCTTAGCGCATATGAACAAGTTTTCAGCGCACAGGATAACACGAGCGGGTTTTACTCAAAAAATACATCCTTGGTACATTCATCCACAACAAGGCGGGCACCCTTCAGAACATCCTTATAATAATTCTCGGGCTTGCGATGCTCTTTCCCCGGTGGTGGCCCGTCCTTCACAAGCTTCTCGGCATCCAGCTTGCCCCAGTGCACCTTAGCACGGGCAAGGGCCCTACGGGCACCTTCAATGCAGATGGAGCGCTTGATGTCTTCAAGCCTTGGACAGGCCTCCACCAGCCGCCGCACCAGCCCGAAATAGCTCCCAGGCAGAGCCTCTCCAGGCCACAGCCGAACTAGGAGGCCCTTCATGGCCTGTTCGGCCACCTTGTGGAGCTCGACCAGTTGCTTTAGCTAGTCGCTCAGGGGCAAGGGGTGTCCGGCCTCAGCATACTGAGACCAGAACACCTTCTCCGTCGAGCTTCCCTCTTCGGCTCGATAGAATGCAGCGGCATCGGATACACTCCAGGGAAGATCTGCGAACGCTCCTGGAGAGCTCCGGATTCGGGTAAGTAACAGGTAACTCACGTTTATGTGTTTGCTTTGCATAGAGAATGCCTTACCCGCCGCAATCTTCTTCACCTCATGCAACTCCTGGAGGGTCTTCTGGGATTCGGCCTTGGCAGATTTGGCATTTTCAATAGCCATCACAAGCTCGGACGCTTGCGTCTTCGAGTCACGCTCCAAACTCTCATGTTTTTCCACGAGAGCATGTAGCTCTTGCCACACCTTGCCAACCTCGGCCTCATACTTCTCCCGCTCGGTGCGCTCCGAGGCCGAATTCTTCTCGGCCTCGTCCAGCGCTTGCTTAAGGGTCGCCACCTCAGACGTGGCCCCTACAATAGCCACGATAATCCTGTCATTTTTCGCAATTGCACCTTTTTATATATATATTTTTTTTTAACAAGGTATTTCTTACCTTCATTGTCCTCGAGCTGCTTCTTGGCACGCTCGAGCTCTTGCTTGGACCTTTCAAGGTCCTGCTTCAGGGTGTCCACTTCCGCAGTCAGAGCAGCGGACACAAGTAGGGTAGCCTGCACATGCATATTGACTCATTTTTGTTAGACTCCTGCGAATTCTATTTGATCCTCTATTCGGCTTTTCTTCCCGAACGCCAAACAGAGAATAGGGCTACTGTCTATGCGGTATTATTATTTACACTTTCTTTACTTACCTCGAAGCCTGTCAAAAGGCTAGTACAAGCTTCAGTCAGTCTGTTTTTTGCGGACTGAACCTTCTGGACCACCGCACTCATAATAGCACGGTGCTCCTCGTCGATGGAGGCGCCTTGGAGCGCCTCCAACATATTGTCCAGCGCCTCCGGTTGGACGGAGGCCGCCGGCACGATGGACTTGCTCCTCTTGGAAGGAGGTCCCCCGCCGGACTCTGGAACCTTTGAAGGTTCTGGAGCGGTGTCCGGCCTAGAGCTGGACTTGGAGCCCTGGGGGGTTTCATCCCCTTTACTCCTGGAGTCCGGGAGGTCGCCTTGCGGCGCCTCCAGGACCACCTCCTCCCGGATTGGAACCTGTTGGGACAACACTTCGGTGTCGTCCGTAGGGCGGGGGGAGGAAGCCGTCGGAAGTGAGTTCACATCCGACGAGTCCAGTGAGCCGCTCGACGATGCATCGAGCCGGTCTTTGGGTGGGCTGCATAAACACATTCGACATAAGGGAAAGCTGTGCAATAAACGAATACTATGAATTACTTTGGTATCCGGATACTTACGATTTCGCCAGGTGCTTGGCCCTGGGCGCCCATTCCTCTCTGCCGTCGTCGGCGTCGGTGGAGTAGTCCGGAGAAAAGGTTTTCCCCTTCTTGGACCCTTCGGCCTCCCCAGTTGGGGAGGCCTTCCTTTTCTTCCCTTCCCTCGCTAGAGGGGGAGGGGTCTCTTCTTCCTCCTCCTCGTCTTCTTGGGAGGAGTGCGTCTTGGATTCGTCGGATGGTGAATCCGACACCTCCAGGCGCCGGGCACTCTTTCGAGTCCCCGCGGCCTTTTTTGCGGCCTTCTTCTTCGGAACCACATAGGGTGCCGGAGCTAGCAGCTTCGCCAATTGAGCGTCCGCTGGGCCTTCGGGCAAAGGCGCCGGACAGTCGATCCGTCCGGACTTCGCCTGCCAATCCTGTCAAAGGTAAGGGAGTTTAGATCCCGCATAGAGTTAAACTATGAGAAACTAGTGCCCTGTAAAAGGTACAAAAAACTTACCACGCTAGCATGACGCTGCGTGCTGAATCCGCGATCCTCAGTAGCGGATACGGGAGCCTCGGCGCCCTTGAAAACCATCCTCCAGGCATCTTCGTACACCGTGTCGAAGAGCCTGTTTAGACTTTGATGCTACGCCGGGTCGAACTCCCACAGATTGAAGGCCCGTCGTTGACACGGGAGGATCAGGCGGATGAGCATAACCTAGACTACGTTGACAAGCCTGAGCTGCTTGTTCACCAGGGATTGGATGCATGTTTGCAGTCCGGTCACCTCCTTTTGGTTACCCCACGACAGGCCCGTTTCCTTCCAGGACGTGAGCCGCGTAGGGGGGCCGGATCGAAACTCAGGGGGTGCGACCCATTCGGCGTCGCGCGGCTCGGTGATGTAAAACCACCATGATTGCCACCCCTTCAGGGTCTCCGCAAAGGAGCCCTCGAGCCACAGGACGTTAGCCATCTTGCCAACCATGGCACCGCCGCACTCCGCCTGGCTGCCGCGCACCACCTTTGGCTTGACATTGAAAGTCTTAAGCCATAGGCCGAAATGGGGGCGGATGCAGAGGAACGCCTCGCACACGACAATGAACGCCGAGATGTTGAGGACGAAGTTTGGGGCCAGATCGTGGAAATCCAGGTCGTAGTAGAACATGAGCCCCCAGACAAATGGATGCAGAGGGAAGCCCAGTCCACGGAGGAAATGAGGGAGGAATACCACCCTCTCATGGGGCCTAGGAGTGGGGATGAGCTGCCCCTTTTCGGGAAGCTGGTGCGCGATATCGCTAGCTAGATATCCGGCCTTCCTCAGCTTTTTGATGTGACCCTCCATGACGGAGGAGACCATCCACTTGCCTCCCGCTCCGGACATGACTGGCGAAGGTTGAGGTGGTAGTGCGGACTTGGGCGCTGGAGCTCGAGTGCGCAAGAATGGATAGGCAAAGGAGGAAGAAGGCGTGGGTGAAAAGGTGGATCCTTATCCCCTTATATGGGTGGACGCAACTACGTGTCTCCACCAGCCTGGTAAAACTCGCTTATCTCCAAGCACCGTAATCAATGGCGCGGTTGGGTTACCCACGCCCGTATTGATGAGAATCCCGGAATAAGGGGACACAATCTCTGCTTTAAAAGACGTGCCAAGGAAACCGCCTCGCGTAATGCGCTAAGATGGGATAGTAAAACGGTTCAAATAAAAGCTTGGCCGTGGTGTGATGTCACACTACGGAGTACGTCAGCAGATTAGATTTGTGTAAATATTATTCTCTCTATGGAAATATGTGGAAACTTATTTTACAGAGCCGCACACTATCTTTGTGTTCAAAATCTTCTATGAAGTACTTGGAGGAGGAACCCGCCTTGCAATGCTGAAGACAATTTGCGCGTCGGACTCATCGTCATTGAAGCCTGGTTCAGGGGCTACTGAGGGAGTCCTGGATTAGGGGGTGTTCGGATGGTCGGACTATACCTTCAGCCGGACTCCTGGATTATGAAGATACAAGATTGAAGACTTCGTCCCGTGTCCGGAAGGGACTTTCCTTGGCGTGGAAGGCAAGCTTGGCGATATGGATGTTCAGATCTCCTACCATTGTAACCGACTCTATGTAACCCTAACCCTATCCGGTGTCTATATAAACCGGAGGGTTTTAGTCCGTAGGATAACATACACATCAACAATCATACCATAGGCTAGCTTCTAGGGTTTAGCCTCTCTGATCTCGTGGTAGATCTACTCTTGTACTACCCATATCATCAATATTAATCAAGCAGGACGTAGGGTTTTACCTCCATCGAGAGGGCCCGAACCTGGGTAAAACTTCGTGTCCCTTGCCTCCTGTTACCATCCGGCCTAGACGCACAGTTCGGGACCCCCTACCCGAGATCCGCCGGTTTTGACACCGACAATATTCCTCATGTAGACACCTTGTTTCACTCATGTGCTCAGTTTGCTTCATGATGCATGCCTCCTCAACTTTTGCTCCGACATTGTTGATTGGAATGAAGAGCTCATTCTTTAGTTATATGCGACACTGCAAATCACTGGTGATCCTGAAGACATGAGCACCTGGGTCTTGAACTGGATGACCGATAATACTCATTTTAAGGCACCGGCCTCTGAATTGCTTCACACTCTGCCCATCAGTCCACCTAGTGAAGGAGCTCTATCGGTGTCAAAACCGGCGGATCTCGGGTAGGGGGTTCCGAACTGTGCGTCTAGGCCGGATGGTAACATGAGGTAGGGGACACAATGTTTACCCAGGTTCGGGACCTCTTGATGGAGGTAAAACCCTACATCCTGCTTGATTAATATTGATGATATGGGTAGTACAAGAGTAGATCTACGATGAGATCAGAGATGCTAAACCCTAGAAGCTAGCCTATGGTATGATTGTATGTTGTGGTTGTTGTCCTACGGACTAAAACCCTCCGGTTTATATAGACACCGGAGAGGGTTAGGGTTACACAAGGTCGGTTACAAAGGAGGAGATATCCATATCCGTATTGCCTAGCTTGCCTTCCACGCCAAGTAGAGTCCCATCGGGACACGAGACGAAGTCTTCAATCTTGTATCTTCATAGTCTAACAGTCCGGCCAAAGGATATAGTCCGGCTATCCAGAGACCCCCTAATCCAGGACTCCCTCAGTAGCCCCTGAACCAGGCTTCAATGACGATGAGTCCGACACGCAGTATTGTCTTCGGCATGGCAAGGCGGGTTCCTTCTCCGAATACATCACAGAAGAATTTGAATACGAGGATAATGTCCAACCCTGCAAAATAAGTTCCACATACCACCATAGAGATAATAATATTTTCACAATTCTAATTTGCTGACTTGTCTTGACAGTATGACGTTATGTCACAGCTCGGTGATTATTCGAACCGTTTCCTTTAACTAGCCCCGCACATAATGCGAGGCAATTTTTCGACACGTCTTGTCAAAGCAGAGATCGTGTCCCCTTATTACGGGATTCTCATCAATACGGGCGTGGGTAACCCAACCGTGCCATCAATTACGACGCTTGGGGGATAAGCGAGTTTTACCAGGCAAGTGGGGACGCTTAACTTCGTCCGCCCATATAAAGGGATAAGGATTCACCTTTCTATCCACACCTTCTTCCTCCGTTTTCGCACACTCGAGCTCTAGCGCCCAAGTCCACACTTCCCACCTCAACCTTCTCCAACCATGTCCGGAGCGGGAGGCAGGTGGATGGTCTCCTCCGTCATGGAGGGAGACATCAAGAAGCTGCACGGAGCTGGATACTTAGCCGCGAATATCGCGCATCGGCTGCCTGCTGCGGGGCAGATCGTCCCTACCCCAGAACCTCACGAGAGGGTAGTCTTCCTCCACCACTTCCTCCGCGGACTGGGGTTTCCCCTCCATCCATTCGTCTATGGTCTCATGTTCTACTACGGGCTGGACTTTCATGATCTGGCCCCGAACTTCGTCCTCAACATTTCGACGTTCATCATCGTGTGTGAGGCTTTCCTCCGCATCCGGCCCCACTTTGGCATGTGGTTAAAGACCTTCAATATCAAGCCGAAGGTGGTACGAGGCCAACAAGCAGAATGAGGTGGAGCCATGGTGGGCAAGATGCCCAACGTTATATGACTTGAAGGCTCCTTCGTGGAGACAATAAAGGGATGGCAATCGGTGTGGTTCTACATCACTGAGCCGCGTGACGCCAAATGGGCGGCAGCCCCTGAGTTTCGATCTAGATTCCCTACACAGCTCACTTCCTGGAAAGAGAAGGGCTTGTCATGGGGTTCATCGATTGAGCTGGATGGACTCCAGAAATGTATCCGGAGTATGGCAAGCAAGAAGCTCAAGCTTGTCAACATAGTCCAGGTTATGCTCATCCGTCGGATCCTCCCATGTCAAGAATGGTATTTTAACTTGTGGGAGTTCGACCCGGCCTGGCACCAGACTCTGAGCGAGCTCTTTGATACGACGCACAAGGACGTCTGGAAGGTGTTGTTCAAGGGCGCCGAAGTCCCTCCTTCTCTCGCCGAGGACCGCGGACTAAGCGCAAAGCGCCTAGCGCGTTCGGTGAGTTCAATACGTCCCATAGGACATTTATTTCCCCTAGCTTAGTCATGTGCGGGGTCTAATCTCCATGCCTTTGACAAGACTAGGTGGAGACGTCGGGGCAGATTAACTGTCCGGCCCCTGTGCCCGAAGACACTGCGGGCGCTCTCCTAACGGAGATGCTGACTCCAGCTCCTTACAAGGTGCCGGAGAAGACCAAGAATGCCAAGGGAACCCAAAAGAGTTCCCGACGCCAGGTGTTATCGGACTCATCCTCCAATAATTCTGCGGCACACTCCTCCCCCGAAGACGAGGAGGAAGAAGAAGATGCTCCCCCTCCAGGCGGGGGAGACAAGAAAAGGAAGGCCGTCCCGACTGGGAGGGCCGAAGGGTCCAAGAAGGGAAGGACTCTCCTTCCGGACAGCTCCACCGCCGCCGAGGAAGACGAAAATGAGTGGTTGCCCAGGGCCAAGCCCCTGGGGAGACCGTAAGTATTCGGATACCAGAGTAACTCCTAGCATTCCTTTGTCGCACTGCTTTCCCTTACGCCGAACATGATTATGTAGGCCGCCACGAGCCAGCATCGATGTATCATCGGACGGCTCCCTGGGCTCGTCGGACATGGATAGCGATCCAGCCCCAACCGCCACCTCCCCTCCTCCTGCGGACGACGCAGAGGTGTTGTCTCAAGAGGCACCGGATCTAGGGGAGACAGTCCCGGAGGTGCCTCAAGGCGACCTTCCGGACTCCAGGAGCCGAAGGGACGGGGCCCCTGAGAGCTCCGAGTTTGGCCCTCAGCCGAACACCACGCCGGAACCTCCAGCGGTTCCAGGCTCGGGCAGGCGGCCTCCTTCTAAGAGGGGCAAGACGCCTGTGCTGGTGACCTCTGTCCATCCAGAGGCGCCGGACAATCTGCTGGAAGAGCGCTTCCATCGACGAGGAGCACCATACTGTTATGAGTGTGGTGGTCCAGAAGGTTCAGTCCGCCAAGAGCGGGTTGACTGAAGCCTGTGCCAGCCTTCTAACAGGCTTTGAGGTAAGTGTTTTAAAATGTAGTAGAAATATTACCGCATAGACAGTAGCCCCTGATGCTTTGTTCGTTGTTCACAAGGAAAAGCCGAACAGAGGATCAAATAATATCGCAGGAGTCTAATATAAGTATGTCAATATCCATATGCAGGCTTCGCTGCTGGCTTCTGCCGCACTGACTGCGGAGGTCGCCGTACTGAAGCAGGACCTCGAGGGGTCCAGGAAAGAGCTCGGCCTTGCCAAGAGGCAGCTCGAGGAGAACAAGGGTAAGTAATACCCTGTCTATAGATATGTATATATATATATATATATATATATATATATATATAAGAAGACGCGATTGCAAAATGACAGGATCATCATATATTTGCCAGGGGCCACGACCGAGGTGGCGACCCTGAAGCAAGCGCTAACCAAGGCCGAAGATAGAGCGGCCAAGGAGCGCACCGAGCGGGAAAAACAAGAGGCTCGGGTGGGCGAGGTGCAGCAAGAGATCCAGGCTCTCGTGACGAAGCACGAGGCGTTGGAGCTTGACTCGAAGACGCGAGAGTTTGAGCTTGCCGCGGCCCTCGAGAGTGCAAAAAGTGCCAAGGCCGAAGCCCAAAAGGCCCTCTAGGAGATCGACACAATGAAGAAGATAGCGGCGGGTAAGGCTTTCTATATGCAAATCAAGCATGTAAAAGTAAATTACCGATTACTTACCCGAATCCGGAGCTCTCCAGGAGCATTCGTAGATTTGCCCCGTAGCGTGTCCGATGCCGCACAATTTTACCAGGCCGAGGATGGAAGCTCAACGGAGAAGTTGTTCTGGTCTCAGTATGCTGAGGCCGAACACCCGGTGCCAATGAGTGACCAACTAAAGCAGATGGTCGAGCTACATAAGGCGGTCGATCGGGCCATGAAGAGCTTTATAATCCGGCTGTGGCCTGGCGACGCCCTTTCGAACAGCTTCTTCGGCCTGGTGAGGCGGCTTGTGGATGCCTGCCCGTGGCTGGAGGTCGTCAAGCTATCTGTCTGCATTGAAGGTGCATGCCGGGCTTTCGCCCATGTGAAATTGCAGTGGGTCAAGCTAGACGCCGTGAAGCTGATCAAGAAGGGGCCGCCGGAGGGCAAGGAGCAGAGCCACCCCGAGATGTACTACGAGGGTGTGCTGCCGGGTGCCCGTCTCATAGCGGACAAGTGTTCAAAAGATGTAATATTTGAGTGAGACTTGCTCATTTTATCCTTTATTTATGAAAACTTGTTTCATATGCGCTATGCAACACTTGTTTGAATTTAAAATATTACCTTATGTTTGGCTGTTTATCCAATCTGAGAGATGGCTAGTCCTCGGCTTCTGCCCCCATGCCACGAGTGCTGGGGTGCTCGGGATAAACCTGAGCACTCTTGTTCCCATGTTTGGGTCCTTCGAGGGAGGTGCTCAGCACAGCTAACAAGGCAACCGGACTAATAATGCTTTGTCACTCTCACTTAGCCATAGAATTCTATAATTTTAAATTTTGGCGAAGCCCCTGGTATTCGGAAGGCCGGATTTGGGGCGCGATACACGCCTTTAAGCCGGACAGGGCCGACCCCTCGCTCTAAGAGGCATAAGTCTTTAGGGACTCGAAAACCTCGCCGAACAGCGACCAGTCTCTCGCCTTATCATGACAGTCAGTTTTAGCTTTCTCTACTGAGGTGCTGAACCCAGCAGAACTGGGGCACAATCGCAGTAGTTCTCCTAGTGCTACCTTAGCCGATAGAGAGGAACGTAAGGTACCAAAACATAGGAGCTGGGCAAACCCAACATTTGACCAAAGACATGATTCGGAGCTGAAGCATATAATGCTATAAGTTCGGGGTGCCGCACTTGTGAAAGTGTTCAGACTTTTCACACCGTATTGTGGGGTACGTAAGCCCCTGGTGTATTAGCCATACCAAAGTGTACGGTTGCAAGGCATCATTAATGAACACACACATATATATATATATATATATATATATATATATATATATATATATATATATATATATATATATATAACAAGAATGCAATAATAGTTGTAATGTCATGCATTGTTTATTCAAAAAATTGCGTTAAAGCAGAGTGATACAGATAGTGCGATAAGCAAAGAGTAGGACTATGTCCCTTCCAAGGGCAAGCTGAGGAATGATATTAAATCGAATATTTCGCTCGTTACTGTAATCCACCTGGGAATTTCATGGTATGACGTAGCTATCTGCCTCCTTGGTTGCTGCATCATGTGTTCGGCAATAGTGCTGCCGGACAATGTTTCCAGAGATTAAGGTCCTGAACAAAGAGAAAAATAACCAAACGGGAAGCCCCTAGTGCGGTTTAAGCCGCGTCTTGGGGCGTGCCGCAGTTGTGCTCCCCTTCCCACCTGTGCCCATGGTATTTTTAATGCGTAATTATGTACATGTGGCACGAGTTTCGCTGTTGGGCTGGGATTGGGGTGGCCTCCATATTGCTACGCGAGCTCAGATCGCGCCAGGCGGTCTATTTGCCGATTGCTCCGAGCGCGCTTGAAGGTGTCCGAGCTTTGAAGCGCTGAACTGGTTGATTGCCTTGAGAGGCTGTTTTACGCTTCTGCTGCGAGGGCCGTGGTGTGCTCCTCTATTCGAAGAGAGTGCTCTGTGTTTCCATTGACTGTAATAACTCCGCGAGGTCCTGGCATCTTGAGCTTGAGGTATGCATAGTGCGGTACCGCATTGAATCTAGCAAATGCGGTTCACCCGAGCAGCGCGTGATAACCACTGCGGAATGGGACTAGATCGAAGATTAACTCTTCGCTCCGGAAGTTATCCGGGGATACGAAGACCACTTCCAGTGTAATTGAGCCTGTGCAATGGGCCTCTACACCTGGAATGACGCATTTAAAGGTCGTTTTTGTGGGTTTGATCCTTGAGGGATCTATACCCATTTTGCACACTATGTCCTGATAAAGCAGGTTCAGGCTGCTGCTGCCATCCATAAGGACTCGAGTGAGGTGAAATCCGTCAATGATTGGGTCTAGGACTAGTGCGGCGAATCCGCCATGACGGATACTAGTGGGGTGGTCCCTACTATCGAAGGTGATCGGACAGGAGGACCAAGGGTTGAACTTTGGGGCGACTGGCTCCAACGCATATACGTCCCTGAGCGCACGCTTCCGCTCCCTCTTGGGGATGTGGGTTGCGTATATCATGTTCACCATCCGCACTTGCGGGGGAAACCTCTTCTGTCCTCCGATGTGTGGCTGCCGGGGCTCCTCCTCGTCATCGCTATGCGGCCCCTTGTCCTTGTTTTTGGCAATTAACTTGCCGGCCTGCTTGAACACCCAACAATCCCTGTTGGTGTGATTGGCTGGCTTGTCTAGGTGCCATGTATTTGACACGAGCGATCGAGTATACAGTCCAAGCTAGACGGACCCGGCGTACTTTGTTTGAATGGGTTTTTCCGCTGACCGGGTTTAGAGCCTTTGAATCCGGCATTGACTGCCATATCCTTGGTATTTTCGCTGGTAATGCGGCGCTTATGTTTGTTGCGACGTGATCCGCTATTGCTGTCCTTGGTATTCGAGGTACAGTGGTTCTTTGATATGTTATTATTGCGAGCCAGCCAGCTGTCTTCTCCCGCACAAAAGCGGGTCATGAGCGTCGTGAGAGCTGCCATAGATTTCGGCTTTTCCTGACCAAGGTGCCGGGCTAGCCACTCGTCTCGGATGTTGTGTTTGAAAGCTGCTAAGGCCTCTGCATCCGGACAATCGACAATTTGATTTTTCTTTGTAAGGAACTGAGTCCAGAATTGCCTGGCCGACTCTTCTGGCTGCTGAATTATGTGGCTCAAGTCATCGCCGTCTGGTGGTCGCACATAAGTGCCCTGAAAGTTGTCGAGGAATGCGGCTTCCAGATCTTCCCAACAGCTAATGGAGTCCGCTGGTAGGCTGTTAAGCCAATGCTGCGCTGGTCCTTTGAGCTTTAGTGGGAGGTATTTGATGGCGTGTAAGTCATCACCGCGGGCCATGTGGATGTGGAGGAGGAAATCCTCGATCCATACTGCGGGATCTGTTGTGTCGTCGTATGATTCAATATTTACAGGTTTGAAACCTTCTGGGATTTGATGATCCATTACTTCGTCTGTGAAGCATAAGGGGTGTGCGGCACCTCTATATTGGGCTATATCGCGACACAGCTCGAATGGGTCTTGCCCGCTGTGTTCGGCCCGACCGGATTTTCTTTTACTGTATCTGGCGTGATGTTTATCGTCTCGCAGAGTGATGCGCCCTCTGATCCGTAGATCGATCTTGCATTCTTTGCTTTGTCCTCCAATATGTCTTGCAGGTCTGGCGTATCTCCCCATGCCTTTTTATTTGAATGGCGTCGGGGTGGAGGTTGAGTTTTTGGCTGGAATGCCTCTCTATCGCATCCACGAGGTGGCCGATCAGCTGTATCATACGCTTCTTCCTCCAGTCGGGGTAGTAGCCTGCACTTTGGGTAATTCTTGGAGGGGCGCTCGAGTTTATATTCCTCGGCCGCGAGGACTTCAGTCCATCTGTCAGCTAGCAGATCTTGATCAGCTTGAAGCTGCTGCTGCTGCTTTTTATTCAGGCTATTTGCCGTGGCTATAAGCCGGCGCTTGAAGCGCTCTTGTTCGACGGGATCCTCTGGTACGGCGAATTCATCGTCGCCGAGGCTAGCCTCGTCTTCGGAGGGGGCATGTAATTGTCTTCCTCCTCCTCTCCATCTGCCGCTCTCTCAGGAGAGCTGGCTCCTCCATCCTCCTGCTCTGAATCTTGCTAGAGGGGATTGTTGTTGTCTTCGGCACTATCCGGAGTGTTGTTATCTCCTGTGCCGGTATTGCCACTTTTGCTTTGGCAGGACTTAGAGCGGCGCTGCTGACGTCGGTGCTTGGGTTGCTTCTTGGAGGGGTCATCCTCCGCTACCTCGTCGCCATTACCTTCTTCGGGTGTATCCACCATGTATATGTCATATGACGAGGTGGCTTTCCAGTGCCCTATATGTGCTGGTTCGTGTTCGTCTCCTACATCATCATCCATACCGTCGATGTCTTTGGAGTCGAAGTTGAGGATGTCGGTTAAATCATCGATAGTGGCTACGAAGTGGGTGGTGGGTGGGCGTCGAATTTCTTTGTCGTCCGCATCCCAATCCTATTGGCCATAGTCCGGCCAGGGCTCTCCTGACAAAGAGAGAGACCTTAGTGAATTCAGAATGTCGTCGAAGGGCAAGCGCTGAAAGATATCTGCGGCGGTGAATTCCATGATCGGCGCCCAATCGGATTCGATTGGCAGGGGCGCGGACGGTTCGGAGTCCGGAAAAGAGTCCGGCACCTTGGAGTCACGGGCTTCGCAGAGGATTAGGCTGGTGTTCGGCTCGATCGCCGTTGAGACTGCAGCCCCTGAGGCAATGTCTAGCCACCCGTCCTCGATTGGCGTGGTTGGCTCCGAGCTAAAGGTCAGAGCTGATGCGGGTGCGGCCTCTGGGGTACTGTTCGGCGGCAGAGTTAGGTCATACCCGTCGTGACAGTGCGGCGCTCCCGGCTGTGGCTCGAATCTGTCAAAGATCAAGTCTTCGCGGATGTCGGCCGTGTAGTTCAAACTTCCAAATCTGACTTGATGGCCAGGGGCGTAGCTTTCAATCTGCTCCAGATGGCCAAGCGAATTAGCCCGCAGTGCAAAGCCACCGAACACGAAGATCTGTCCGGGGAGAAAGGTCTCACCCTGGACCGCATCATTGTTGATGATCGGAGGAGCCATCAGGCCTAAAGGTGATGACACAGAGGAACTCTCAATGAAAGCACCAATGTCAGTGTCAAAACCGGCGGATCTCGGGTAGGGGGTCCCGAATTGTGCGTCTAGGCCGGATGGTAACAGGAGGCAGGGGACACAATGTTTACCCAGGTTCGGCCCCTCTTGATGGAGGTAAAACCCTACGTCCTGCTTGATTAATATTGATGATATGGGTAGTACAAGAGTAGATCTACCACGAGATTAGAGAGGCTAAACCCTAGAAGCTAGCCTATGGTATGATTGTATGTTGTGGTTGTTGTCCTATGGACTAAAACCCTCCGGTTTATATAGACACCGGAGAGGGTTAGGGTTACACAAGGTCGGTTACAAAGGAGGAGATATCCATATCCGTATTGCCTAGCTTGCCTTCCACGCCAAGTAGAGTCCCATCTGGACACGAGACGAAGTTTTCAATCTTGTATCTTCATAGTCTAACAGTTCGGCCAAAGGATATAGTCCGGCTATCCAGAGGCCCCCTAATCCAGGACTCCCTCAAGCTCGCTGCCTGTACCAAGAACCTGAACTCACTGCTCATTACATGCAAGTGTTAATGAAGCCTCTGAAGCCCGGTGAAGCCCCAAGGACCAAATTCCTCGTAAAGGACTTACTCTATATGCCCAGAACAGTCTACCGCATTCTGACGAGGACATTGAGTCCCATCTAAGGCCACGACTCATCTGATGAGGAAATAGTTGGCATCATGAAGAATCTGCTATTCAACATCATTCATAGCATTCCTATCAATTATTTTGATTTCTTCATGAGGACTCTGGCAAATGTTGCACTCTCTCCGTTTGAGTTGAAGCCTCATGCTCCTTGGATTATGAGATTCCTCAGAACAAGGTCTTCACTCAAGTACAAGGCTGATTTTCAGAATCCCCTCAGCTACCTGCCCCCGATTGAAGTCCTCAAGCAGACTTATACCTCAGCGGATGAAAAGGGCAAGGCACCTCTGGTCATTGATGAAGGCATTCGTCCATTGGATGGCCAGTTTCGCAAAGCTGCATCTTACTCCAACAATGATGACTCTGCCACACATGATTCTACTGCCAGTGCACCCAAGTCTACTCCTCAAACCACAGCTCCACGTGTGATGACTGACCATGAGCTGCTTCTTAGTCTTCACCAGAAGGTGGATCGAAACCATAAATGGGTTAAGCGTCTGTTTGGTTCTATTCTTCACAACATGACTGCTACACATAATGCAGTGAAGAAAAACCATTACTACCTCCATGAAGTTTTCGGTCGCACCTGGGTTGTCTTATCACATCTGTATGGTGAAGAAGATCTGAAGAAAATGGGTCTCAAGGAAGATTTTGACTGGTCTGCACCTCCATTGAAGAAATTCAAGAAGGTCAAGGTTACTTCTTTGGTGACCAGATCATATTCTTCATCACACGATACCGACGAGTATGAAGACTTGGACGACACTACGGCAGCCCTACAATGACAAACGACCCCAACAACACTGATGCTCCTCCATCAACTTGATATTCTTCA
>NC_041380.1:355207151-355272388 GCF_002162155.2 Triticum dicoccoides
TAATCTTAAATTCAATGGTGGCCTGATACTTTTGCTGTGTTTTCCTGCATGCTTATTCCTCATTAATATTAATGCACACATGCTGAATTACATCAGTCACCATATTTCATCATGCATTTCAAATTCTTCATATTATATGTTAAATGCGTGTATGGATTACAAGGTATAGGGGGAGATCTCCATGATTCTACTCTTCAAAGTGTTCATTGCTTCAAAAGCAAATTCCTCACTATGCACATCTTCAGGGGGAGTTCTTCTATATCTTGCAATCAAATTCCTCAATTCCAGTATTTACACTTCATATGTTTATCCCCGTTGAAAACTTAACCTATATTGTCATCAATCACCAAAAAGGGGGAGATTGTAAGTGCATCTAGTGCCCCTTAGTGATTTTGGTGTATTGAAGACTTATAGGTTAAGGGACTGATACGTTTGTGAGTGTACACAGGTCTATAAGTCTATGAGGAGTTTGATATTTACAGATAAAGTCGACCCCTAAAAATGAAGTTCTTCGATTGAAGAGTTTGGATTTCTGAAGACTTTGAAAGTGAAGAAATTGGTGTAATCCTGAAGACTTGGTATTCATTCGAGGAACATGGAGCATGAAGACTTTTATTTTCATAGTTTCATTTTCTCTTTCTTGAGTCATAGGAAACACCGTACTGTTAAAAGGGGTCGAGGAAATACTAAGGAAAAATTTCCATGTGATGCTCAACTCAAATCCTACACCTACCAATCCCTTCGAGTGAAGCCATTGGAAATCTCATACACCTTAGTCAATTTCTTCAGTGACAGAGACGAAGTTCTTCTGGTCTCTGAGGAATTTGTCCTGACTGAGGAGTTAGGAATTCGCCAGTGCGGATTGCCTACACAGTGAGGAACGTGATAGCCCTGAGGGATTTGATACTCAAAATTCCAACCGTTGTTGTGCTATGCGCTAGCTGTCCCAAAATATCTACCCACCTAACGGTCATATCATTGAAGGGCATTTATGTCTTATCATGTCGGGCTGCTACCTAGGCTATAAATAGCCGCCCCATACAACCACTAGCTGGTTGGCTGCACCGAGAGAAACTGACACTTGTCATTTGAGAGCATCCCATCCTCCGAGGACTTTGAGTGAAAATCATCAAGTGAGGAAAACCCAAGCCCAAACACCTACAAACCCCAAGTGATTGAGCATCACTGAAGAAATTGATCCTGCGTGGATCTGATGCTTGTTACCTTTGAAGACTGTGCATCTTCCAGACGGTTAGGCGTCATGGTCTAGAGCATCCAAGAGGAAATTGTGGATCGCCGAGTGACCAAGTCTGTGAAGGTTTGGAAGTCACCTAAAGACTTACCACGAGTGATTGGGCGAGGTCTGTGTGACCTTATCTCAAGGGGAATACAGTGAGGACTGAGTGTTCTGGACTGCGTGTTCAGAACTGGGTGTCCGGGACTGTGTGTCCTCAAGTTTAAATACCTAGCCGCCCTAACCAGACGTACAAATGTCACATCAGTTGGAACTGGTCTACCAAATCATTATCTTCACCAAGCTACCTGGTTCCATTTCCTCAACCCTTCAATTTCCTCATTTATGTGTTGAGTGCTTGTTCATATCTGTTTGAAGACTTTGAGTGAAGACTTCCTCTATTTCCTCAGTTCAATTTCTTCAGTCTGTCAGTCTTATCCTATGTTATCCTGTGTTTACGCTTTCTGTACTCTGTGCTTGTTTTCATTTCATCATGAAGACCATGCTCATGCACCGTTATGTTTACTTCTGAGTACTTATTCCACCGCAAGTAGTTCTTCACGTAGGAATTTCCTCACCCGCAAATTCCTCAGTGAAGAATTCATAAAAATTGCCTATTCACCCCCTCTAGTCGATATAACACACTTTCACCATGGAAAGTGAATGTATGGTGGTAAAAGGAATAAACTTTATTTTCTGTTTGGGAACCGCCTATGATATATCTAGCATGGAAAGTATTGGGAACTACTCGATCGTTTTCATTGACGGGAAAAGCCTGCCACCCAAAATGTTTTATCTCCATCTTTTTCGCTTTGAGATCTGGCACCTCTACAAATCCTTACTTCCCTCCACGAAGGGCCTTTCTATTTACTTTATGCAAAAAATTTATTTGAGTCTCCATCTTCTCATATAAAGCACCAACTAAGGGGCACTATGATCGTACTTGAGCATTGAGTGTAGCTAATATGCGAGTGTGTTTCATGAATGGATCAATTATTGAGCGTAATGGGCTAGAGATAACTTGATTTAGCGTTGATATTTTGAAAGACATGGTTGCTTGTTGATATGTTTAATTATTAAAGTCCTCGTGTCAAAACTAGACTATTGCTTTGAACCATATAAAAGTCCAAATTGTCCATGCTATAAAAGAAAGAATATGTGATGAACATGTTAGGCAACATTCCACAACAAAAATTCTATTTTTATCATTTACTTACTCGAGGACGAGCAAGAATTAAGCTTGGGTATGCTGATACATCTCCAACGTATCTATAATTTTTTATTGTTCCATGCTATTATATTATCATTATTGGATGTTTTACAATCATTTTATATCATTTTTTGGGACTAACCTATTGACATAGTGCCATGTGCCATTTGTTATTTTTGCTTGTTTTTTACATCACGGAAAATCAATATCAAATGGAGTCCAAATGCAGCGGAACTTTTTGTGGAATTTTTATGGACCAGAAGACACCCAATGGGCCGGAGAAGCACCTGGGGGGGGGTGCCCCGAGGGGGCACTGTTTTGGAACGTAGCATGTAATTTCAATAAATTTCCTATGCTCACGCAAGATCTATCTAGGAGATGCATAGCAACGAGAGGGGGAGAGTGTGTCCACGTACCCTCGTAGACCGAAAGTGGAAGCGTTTGACAACGCGGTTGATGTAGTCGAACTTCTTCTCGTTTTGACCGATCAAGCATCGAACGTACGTCACCTCCGACGTCCCTCAAACTCTTGATCTAGCAAAGTGTCGAGGGAGAGTTCCGTCAGCACGACGGCGTGGTGATGGTGATGGTGAAGTGATCCGTGTAGGGCTTCGCCTAAGCACTACGAAGATATGACTGGAGGCGTAAATTGTGGAGGGGGGTGCTGCACACGGCTAACAATTATTGGTGTGTCTTCTAGAGGTGCCCCCCTCATATATATAGGTTGGAGGGGAGGAGAGGTAGCCAAGGGGGCTCCCCAAGTAGGAGGAATCCTACTTGGGGTCCTCCCAATTTGGCCTCCCCCTTTCCTATTCCTATTCGGAGTAGGAAGGGAAGAGGGGGGAGGGGGAATCCTATTCCCTTCTTCCTTGCCTCCTTCCCCTTTTCTACTCCAATTTGGCCAGCCCATATGGGGGGGGGGGGGGCACCAGCCCCTTAGGGGCTGGTTTGTCCCTCTCTTGGCCCATTAGGCCCATATAGTTTGCCGAGGATTGCCCGGAACCCCTTCCGGTGACCCGATACATACCTAGTACCCCTGGAACACTTCTGGTGTCCAAATACTATCATCCTATATATGAATCTTTACCTATAGATCATTTTGAGACTCCTCGTCATGTCTGTGATCTCATCCGGGACTCCGAACAACATCCGGTCACCAAATCACATAACTCATATAATACAAATCATCATCAAACGTTAAGCATGCGGACCCTACGGCTTTGAGAACTATGTAGACATGACCGAGACACCTCTCCGGTCAATAACCAATAGCGGAACCTAGATGCTCATATTGGCTCCCACATATTCTACGAAGATCTTTATCGGTCATACCATTATGACATCATAGGTTATTCCCTTTGTCATCGGTATGTTACTTGCTCGAGACTCGATCGTCGATATCTCCATACCTAGTTCAATCTCGTTACTGGCAAGTCTCTTTACTCGTTCCGTAATGCATCATCCTGCAACTAACTCATTAGTCACATTGCTTGCAAGGCTTATTATGATGAGCATTACCGAGAGGGCCCAGAGATACCTCTCCGATACTCGGAGTGACAAATCCTAATCTCGATCTATGCCAACCCAACAAACACCTTCGGAGATACCTGTAGAGCATCTTTATAATCACCCAATTACGTTGCGATGTTCGATAGCACACAACACTACGAAAAAAGACTCATCCGTGACATTTTGGTCCGAACGAAATTTTTTCTGTCATGCTTATGACACTTCTATGTGACAAAACTCGGTATCATCATAGATGTGGTGGGCTCCTACTTCTATGACAAAAAATCATGACATAAAATGGTCTTTTTGTCCTGGGCGGGCCGGAGACGCAGCTGCATGACATTCTTTGGGCCGTCCATGACGGAAAAAACCATGGTAGAAGCTGATACGTCTCCGTCGTATCTACTTTTCCAAACACTTTTGCCCTTGTTTTGGACTCTAACTTGCATGATTTGAATGGAACTAACTTGGACTGGCGCTGTTTTCAGCAGAATTACCATGGTATTATTTTTGTGCAAAATAAAAGTTCTCGGAATGACCTGAAAATCAATGGAGATTATTTTTGGAATATATAAAAAATACTGGCGGAAGAATCCACGTCAGGGGGCCCACACCCTGTCCATGAGGGTGGGGGCGCGCCTACCCCCCCTGGGCGCACCCCCTGCCTCGTGGGCCCCCTAGTGATCCACCGACATCCATCTTGATTCCAAATATTCATGTTCGTTGAGAAAAATAGGAGAGAAGGATTCATCACGCTTTACGATACGGAGCCGCCGCTAAGCCCTAATCTCTCTCGGGAGGGCTGATCTAGAGCCCGTTCGGGGCTCCGGAGAGGGGAATCTATCGCCATCATCATCATCAACCTTCCTCCATCACCAATTCATGATGCTCACCGCCGTGCGTGAGTAATTCCATCATAGGCTTGCTGGACGGTGATGGGTTGGATGAGATTTATCATGTAATCGAGTTAGTTTTGTTTGGGTTTGATCCCTAGTATCCATTATGTTGTGAGATTGATGTTGCTATGACTTTGCTATGCTTAATTCTTGTCACTAGGGCCCGAGTGCCATGATTTCAGATCTGAACGTATTATGTTTTCATGAATATATGTGAGTTCTTGATCCTATCTTGTAAGTCTATAGTCAACTATTATGTGTTATGATCCGTTAACCCCGAAGTGACAATAATCGGGATACTTACCGGTGATGACCGTAGTTTGAGGTGTCCATGTATTCACTATGTATTAATGCTTTGGTCCGGTACTCTATTAAAAGGAGGCCTTAATATCCCTTAGTTTCCAATAGGACCCCGCTGCCATGGGAGGGCAGGACAAAAGATGGCATGCAAGTTCTTTTCCATAAGCATGTATGACTATATTCGGAATACATGCCTACATTGCATTGATGAACTGGAGCTAGTCCTGTGTCACCCTATGTTATAGTTGTTGCATGATTGATCGCATCTGACATAATTCTCCATCACTGATTGAAAGTGCAACTACCCCTGGGTGGTCTTGGTAATTCCTAACAACATATAACTCATTGAGCTAATGCTACTTAAAGATAAACATTTCAGGAAAGCTCAATGATTGGCATGGCATGGCATGGATGAGAAAAGTGGATCCCTCAAAATTCTAAGGACAAAGAATTGGCTCAAGCTCAAAGCTCATGACTCTACATCCTTTAATTTTAAGTGATCCAAGATCACATTGAGTCCATAGGAAAAGCCAATACTATTAAGAGGAGATGAGGTGTTGCCTAATGGCTTGCTTGCTCAAAGTGCTTAGTGATATGCTCCAAAGTCCTCAACAACTTTCTCACATCCACATATGTCCCAAACCAAAAGTCAAACTCGGCCCCACTGAAAATTTCTATCCGGCGCCACCGAGTTCAGTTGACATAGCCACTACCAGAAACCCAAGTCATTTCGTTCTCATCGATAGGGATCTCGGTCTCACCGAGATGGGATTGTAATCTCTCTATTTCCCTTCGTAACATTTCGATCAAACCGAGATGAGCGATTGGTCCCACTAAGATTGCAATGTAAACTCTCCATTTCCCTTTTGTAACGTTCCGGTCCAACCGAGATGAGCGAATCGGTCCCACCGAGTTTGCCTGACCAACTCTCTGTTAGTCCATTACCAAAATTGGCCTCACCGAGTTTGTGTAATCGGTCTCACCGAGATTAGTTATGCCCTAACCCTAACAAAATCGGTCCCACCGAGTTGACATGTCAGTCCCACCAAAAATCCTAACGTTCACATTTTGAACTAAATCGGTCTGACCGAGTTTCATGATTTGGTCCCTCCAAGTTTGGTGATTTGTGTGTAATGGTTAGATTTTGTGTGGAGGCTATTTATACCCCTCCACCCACTCTTTATTCGTGGAGAGAGCCATCAGAACATGCCTACACTTCCAACATACATTTTCTGAGAGAACCACCCACACTTGTGTTGAGGTCAAGATATTCCACTCCAACCACATAAATGTTGATCTCTAGCCTTCCCCGAGTTGCTTTCACTCAAATCATCTTTCCACCAAATCCAAATCCTGCAAGAGAGAGAGAGAGAGAGAGAGAGAGAGTTGAGTGTTGGGGAGACTATCATTTCAAGCATAAGAGCAAGGAGTTCATCATCAACACACCATTTGTTACCTCTTGGAGAGTGGTGTCTCCTAGATTGGCTAGGTGTCACTTGGGAGCCTCCGTCAAGATTGTGGAGTTGAACCAAGGAGTTTGTAAGGGCAAGGAGATCGCCTACTTCGTGAAGATCTACCCGAGTGAGGTAAGTCCTTTGTGGGTAACGTCCATGGTGGGATAGACAAGGTTGCTTCTTCGTGGACCCTTCGTGGGTGGAGCCCTCTGTGGACTCGCGCAACCGTTACCCTTCGTGGGTTGAAGTCTCCATCAACGTGGATGTACGATAGCACCACCTATCTGAACCACGCCAAAAATCTCTGTGTCTCCAATTGCGTTTGCACACTCCAAACTCCTCCCTTTACCTTCATATGCAATTGTTTTACTTTCCGCTCCTATACTCTTAGAATTGCATGTGTAGGTTGATTGCTTGACTTGAGCTAAGTTGCTAAAATCTGCCTAGAACTAAAATTGGGAAAAAGCTAGATTTTTATTTGGTCAATGATACGTCTCCAACGTATCTATAATTTTTGATTGTTCCATGCTATATTATATTCTGTTTTGGACATTATTGGGCTTTATTATACACTTCTATATTATTTTTGGGACTAACCTATTAACCGGAGGCCCAGCCCAGAATTGCTGTTTTTTTGGCCTATTTTAGGGTTTCACAGAAAAAGGATATCAAACGGAGTCCAAACGTAATAAAACCTTTGGGAACGTGATTTTCAAAACGAACATGATCCAGAGGACTTGGACCCTACGTCAAGACATCAACCAAAAGGCCACGAGGTAGGGGGCGCGCCTACCCCCCTGGGCGTGCCATCCACCCTCGTGGGCCCCCTGTTGCTCCACCAACGTACTCCTTCCTCCTATATATACCTACGTACCCCCAAACTACCAGATACGGAGCCAAAACCCTAATTCCACCACCGTAACTTTTTGTATCCACGAGATCCCATCTTGGGGCCTGTTCCGGAGCTCCGCCGGAGGGGGCATCGATCACGGAGGGCTTCTACATCAACACCATAGCCCTTCCGATGAAGTGTGAGTAGTTTACTTCAGACCTATGGGTCCATAGTTATTAGCTAGATGGCTTCTTCTCTCTTTTTGGACCTCAATACAAAGTTCTCCCCCTCTCTTGTGGAGATCTATTCGATGTAATCTTCTTTTGCGGTGTTTTTGTTGAGACCGATGAATTGTGGGTTTATGATCAAGTTTATCTATGAACAATATTTGAATCTTCTCTCAATTCTTTTATGTATGATTGGTTATCTTTGCAAGTCTCTTCGAATTATCAGTTTGGTTTGGCCTACTATATTGATCTTTCTTTAAATGGGAGAAGTGCTTAGCTTTGGGTTCAATCTTGTGGTGTCCTTTCCCAGTGATAGTAGGGGCAACAAGGAACGTATTGTATTGTTTCCATCGAGGATAACAAGATGGGGTTTATTTCATATTTCATGAGTTTATCCCTCTACATCATGTCAGCTTGCTTAAAGCGTTACTCTGTTCTCTTGAACTTAATACTCTAGATGCATGCTGGATAGGGGTCGATGTGTGGAGTAATAGTAGTAGATGCAGGCAGGAGTCGGTCTACTTGTCTCGGACATGATGCCTATATACATGATCATACTTAGATATTCTCATAATTATGCTTAATTCTGTCAATTGCTCAACAGTAGTTTGTTTACCTGCCGTGAATACTTATGCTCTCGAGAGAAGCCACTAGTGAAACCTATGGCCCCCGGGTCTATCTTCCATCATATTAATCTTCCAATACTTAGTTATTTTATTGGCTTTTATTTTACTTTGCATATTTATCATAAAAATACCAAAAATATTATCTTATCATATCTATCAGATCTTACTCTCGTAAGTGACCGTGTAGGGATTGACAACCCCTTATCGCGTTGGTTACGAGGATTTATTTGTTTGTGTAGGTACGAGGGACTCGTGCGTGGCCTCCTAATGGATTGATACCTTGGTTCTCAAAAACTAAGGGAAATACTTACGCTACTCTGTTGCATCACCCTTTCCTCTTCAAGGGAAAACCTACGCAAGTGCTCAAGAGGTAGCAAGAAGGATTTCTGGCGCCGTTGCCGGGGAGGTCTACGCAAAAGTCAACATACCAAGTACCCATCACAACCCTTATCTCCCGCATTACATTATTTTCCATTTTCCTCTCATTTTCCTGTCCTCCACTTCACCCTTGCCGTTTTATTCTCCCTCTCTCTCTCTCTCTCTCTATCCTCCCTCTCTTTCTCTATTTGCCTCTTTTTGCTCGTTCCTTGCTTGCTTGTGTGTTGGATTGCTTGCTTGTCATGATGGCTCAAGATAACACTAAATTGTGTGACTTTACCAATACCAACAACAATGATTTTATTAGCACTCCGATTGCTCCTCTTACTGATGCTGAATCTTGTGAAATTAATGCTGCCTTGCTGAATCTTGTCATGAAAGATCTGTTTTCCGGCCTTCCTAGTGAAGATGCAGCTACCCATCTAAATAGCTTTGTTGATTTGTGTGATATGCAAAATAAGAAAGATGTGGATAATGATATTGTTAAATTGAAGCTATTTTCTTTTTTGCTTAGAGATCGTTCTAAAGCTTGGTTTTCGTCTTTGCCTGAAAATAGTATTGATTCGTGGAATAAGTGCAAAGATGCTTTTATCTCTAAGTATTTTCCTCCCGCTAAGATCATCTCTCTTAGAAACGATATTATGAATTTTAAGCAACTTGATCATGAACATGTTGCACAAGCTTGGGAGAGGATGAAATTAATGATACGTAATTGCCCTACGCATGGTTTGAATTTGTGGATGATTATACAAAAAATTTATGCCGGATTGAATTTTGCTTCTTGAAATCTTTTAGATTTGGCCACGGGAGGCACTTTTATGGAAATCACTTTAGGAGAAGCTACTAAACTCCTAGATAATATTATGGTTAATTATTCTCAATGGCACACTGAAAGATCTACTAATAAGAAACTGCATGCGATAGAAGAAATTAATGTTTTTAGTGGAAAGATGGATGAGCTTATGAAATTATTTGCTAATAAAAGTGTTTCTTCTGATCCTAATGATATGCCTTTGTCTACTTTTATGGAGAATAATAATGAATCTATGGATGTGAATTTTGTTGGTAGGAATAATTTTGGTAACAACGCATATAGAGGAAACTTTAACCCTAGGCCGTATCCTAGTAATTCCTCTAATAATTATGGTAATTCCTACAACAATTCTTATGGAAATTATAATAAGATGCCCTCTGATTTTGAATCTAATATTAAAGAATTTATTACTTTGCAAAAGAATTTCGATGCTTTGATTGAAGAAAAATTGCTTAAGATTGATGAGTTGGCTAGGAACGTTGATAGAATTTCTTTGGATGTTGATTATTTGAAACTTAGATCTATTCCACCTAAGCATTATATCAATGAGTCTCTCAAAGCCATGAGAATTTCCATTGATGAGTGCAAAGAAAGAACCGCTAGGACGCGTGCTAAGAAAGATTGCTTTTTATAAAAGCTTGTTCTTCTAGTTTCCATGATAATAAAGATGAAGATTTAAAAGTTATTGATGTGTCCCCTATTAAATCTTTGTTTTGCAATATGAATCTTGATAATAATGGGATTGAATATGATCCACCTTTACCTAGACGGCGTTCCCAAAATTCGGAGTCTTTAGATCTTGATGCTAAAATTGTTAAAAGTGGGATTGAAGAAGTCAAAACTTTAAATATTGATGAACCCACTATTTTGGATTTCAAGGAATTTAATTATGAGAATTGCTCTTTGATATATTGTATTTCCTTTTTGCAATCCGTGCTAAATTCTCCTCATGCTTATAGTCAAAATAAAGCTTTTACTAAACATATCGTTGATGCTTTGATGCAATCTTATGAAGAAAAACTTGAGTTGGAAGTTTCTATCCCTAGAAAACTTTATGATGAGTGGGAACCTACTATTAAAATTAAAATTAAAGATCATGAATACTATTCTTTGTGTGATTTGGGTGCTAGTGTTTCCACGATCCCAAAGACTTTGTGTGATTTGTTAGGTTTGCGTGATTTTGATGATTGCTCTTTAAACTTGCACCTTGCGGATTCCACTTTTAAGAAACCTATGGGAAGAGTTAATGATGTTCTTATTGTTGCAAATAGGAATTATGTGCCCGTAGATTTTATTGTTCTTGACATAGATTGCAATCCTTCATGTCCTATTATTCTTGGTAGACCTTTCCTTAGAACGATTGGTGCAATTATTGATATGAAGGAGGGAAATATTAGATTCCAATTTACATTAAGGAAAGGCATGGAACACTTCCCTAGAAATAAAATTAAATTACCTTATGAATCTATTATGAGATCCACTTATGGATTGCCTACCAAAGATGGCAACACATAGATCTATCCTTGCTTTTTATGCCTAGCTAAGGGCGTTAAACGATAGCGCTTGTTGGGAGGCAACCCAATTTTATTTTTATTCCTTGCTTTTTGGTCCTGTTTAGTAATAAATTTTTTATCTATCCTCTGTTTTGGTTGTGTTTTTTTGTGTTTAATTAGTGTTTGTGCCAAGTAGAACCATTGGGAAGACTTGGGGAAAGTCTTGTTAATCTTGCTGTAAAAAACAGAAACTTTAGCGCTCACGAGAACTGCTGCCATTTTTATTTGGAAAGTGATATTTAGTTAATTATTTTTTAATATGATTAATAGATAAATTCCTCACGTCCATCAATTTATGTTAGAATTTTTGGGGTTCCATATTTTGCGTTAGATACAGACTACTACAGACTGCTCTGTTTTTGACAGATTCTGTTTTTCGTGTGTTGTTTGCTTATTTTGATGAATCTATGGCTAGTAAAATAGTTTATAAATCATAAAGAAGTTGAAATACAGTAGGTTTAACACCAATATAAATAAAGAATTATTTCATTACAGTACCTTGAAGTGGTGTTTTGTTTTCTTTCGCTAACGGAGCTCACGAGATTTTCTACTTTAAGTTTTGTGTTGTGAAGTTTTCAAGTTTTGGGTAAAGATTTGATGGATTATGGAACAAGAAGTGGCAAGAGCCTAATCTTGAGGATGCCCATGGAACCCCCAATATAATCTAAGGACACCTAAAAGCCAAAGCTTGGGGATGCCCCGGAAGGCATCCCCTCTTTCGTCTACTTCTATCGGTAACTTTACTTGGAGCTATATTTTTATTTACCACATGATATGTGTTTTGCTTGGAGCGTCTTGTATTATTTGAGTCTTTATTTGTTAGTTTTCCATAATCATCCTTGCTGCATGAACCTATTTTAGAGAGACATACATGATTCGGAAATTATTAGAATACTGTACGTGCTTCACTTATATCTTTTGAGTTATATAGTTTTTGCTCTAGTGCTTCACTTATATCTTTTAGAGCGCGTCGGTGGATTTGTTTTATAGAAACCATTGTTCTCTCATGCTTCACTTAGATTAGTTTGAGAGTCCTACAAAACAGCATGGTAATTTGCTTTAATTATTTGAGGCATTCAAGATTAAATAAATAAAATTTTCTTATGAGTGTGTTGAATACTATGAGAAGTTTGAAACTTGATAATTGTTTTGAGATATGGAGATGGTGATATTATAGTTGTGCTAGTTGAGTAGTTGTGAATTTGAGAAATGCTTGTGTTGAAGTTTGTGATTCCCGTAGCATGCACGTATGGTGAACCGTTATGTTAAGAAGTCAAAGCATGATGTATTTATTGATTGTCCTCCTTATGAGTGGCGGTCGGGGACGAGCGATGGTCTTTTCCTACCAATCTACCCCCCTAGGAGCATGCACGTAGTACTTTGCTTCGATAACTAATAGATTTTTGTAATAAGTATGTCAGTTCTTTATGACTAATGATGAGTCCATGTATTATACGCACTCTCACCCTTCCACCATTGCTATCCTCTCTAATACCGCACACCTTTCGCCGGTATCATACACCCACCATATACCTTCCTCAAAAGAGCCACCATACCTACCTATCATGGCATTTCCATAGCCATTCCGAGATATATTGCCATGCAACTTTCCACCATTCCGTTTATCATGACATGCTCCATCATTGTCATATTGCTTTGCATGATCATGTAGTTGACATTTTAGTTGTGGCAAAGCCACCGTTCATAATTCTTTCATATAAGTCACTCATGCATCACTGCTATCCCGGTACACCGCCGGAGGCATTCATATAGAGTCATACTTTGTTCTAGTATCGAGTTGTAATCATTGAGTTGTAAATAAATAGAAGTGTGATGATCATAATTCATAGAGTATTGTCCCAAATAAAAAAAGGAGAAAGGCCAAAGAAAAAAAAGAAGGCCCAAAAAATAAAAAATAAAAAGGGGAAATACTACAATCCTTTTTTTCCACACTTGTGCTTCAAAGTAGCACCATGATCTTCATAATAGAGAGTCTCCTATGTTATCACTTTCATATACTAGTGGGAATTTTTCATTATAGAACTTGGGTTGTATATTCCAACGATGGGCTTCCTCAAAATGCCCTAGGTCTTCGTGAGCAAGCAAGTTGGATGCACACCCACTTAGTTTCTTTTTGTTGAGCTTTCATATATTTATAGTTCTAGTGCATCCGTTGCATGGCAATCCCTACTCACTCACATTGACATCTATTGATGGGCATCTCCATAGCCCGTTGATACGCCTAGTTGATGTGAGACTATCTTCTCCCTTTTTGTCTTCTCCACAACCACCATTCTATTCCACCTATAGTGCTATGTCCATGGCTCACGCTCATGTATTGCCTGAAGATTGAAAAAGTTTGAGGACATTAAAAGTATGAAACAATTGTTTGGCTTGTCATCGGGGTTGTGCATGATTTGAATACTTTGTGTGGTGAAGATGGAGCATAGCCAGACTATATGATTTTGTAGGGGCCATGTTATTTTGAAGAGACATAATTGCTTAGTTAGTATGCTTGAAGTATTATTATTTCTATGTCAATATTAAAGTTTTGTCTTGAATCTTTCGGATCTGAATATTCATACCACAATGAAGAGAATAACATTGAAATTATGCCAAGTAGCATTCCACATCAAAAATTCTGTTTTTATCATTTACTTACTCAAGGATGAGCAGGAATTAAGCTTGGGGATGCTTGATACGTCTCCAACGTATCTATAATTTTTTATTGTTCCATGCTATATTATATTCTGTTTTGGACATTATTGGGCTCTATTATACACTTTTATATTATTTTGGGGACTAGCCTATTAACTGGAGGCCCAGCCCAGAATTGCTGTTTTTTTGCCTATTTTAGGGTTTCGTAGAAAAAGAATATCAAACGGAGTCCAAACGGAATGGAACCTTCAGGAACGTGATTTTCGGAACAAACATGATCCAGAGGACTTGGACCCTACATCAAGACATCAACCAGAAGGCCACGAGGTAGGGGGGCGCGCCCTCCACTGTAACATCCCAAATTTTCAATTTGGAATGTTATACATTAGATCATCATTGCATATCATATTTTGTTTTGCTTTTGGGTTTGATCCTAGAAATTTCTACGCAACTCAAGGACCCACGGAGAGAGTTGGGAAATTCATTATTTTCATATTTGAGTTTTCTCAAATGTTGAGACTAGGATCATTTGATTTTGTTATTTTATCGTCAATTATTTCTATTACAAAAAATATGAGAGAGGTAATAAAATGACTTTCCCAAAATAAAGAAATATTGAGGATTTAATAATAATATCAAATAAGATTTTATTTCGGAGTTTTTCGTTATTTTATTTGAATTTAGGAAAAATGTGCGTTTTTAAAAATTGCATTTAGGCCCCAAATAAATGTTCACCTTGTGCGGCTTGATTTTAGAAGCCCGGGAAAATTTATTTCAGGATTTTTGGAGTCCATTTAGTATTTCTTTTTATTTTTCTTCTGCGCGTAATTATTTAAAAAAATGAACCGACCTAGGGGCCGTGTCCGACCCGGACTCCCGGCCCTCTAGGCTTTATAAGCCGGGGGGAGGGAGCCCAGCTAGCCAGCCAGCCCGCCCGCGCCCCCGAACCCTAGCCGCCGCGCCGCCGGACGCCGCCGCCGCCGACCCGCCGCCCGAGGTTCGCCTCGCCTCGTTTTCCACGCCGTTTGTTTTTAATTTTTTTCGAAAAAACCGTTCGGTTTTTCCGTCGGTTTTTCGTCGGTTTTTTAGATTCAATTTTTTTAAATAGATCGGTTTTTCTGATTTATTTAATTAGCAAGCGTTCGTCCGTCCGTTCGTTCTAGCGAACGTTCGTCGTTTTTCTTTTTCTCGGTTTAAATCCGTGATTTTTCTGATCGTGATTTTTGAACCGATTTTCGTTTTAGTTTAACTTTTCGCTCGTTTATCAGAATCAGGCGATTCAAGCGCCTGGAGTTTCGTCTCGAAACTCTCTAACCGTTTAACCAACTTAAACAAGCTTTTGACACTGTAAAAATTGCTTTAGATCCAGATTAGTAGAACGAAGTTGTTTTCTTTCGTCGTTTGACTTTCGTTGCTTTGTTCGATTTGATTCTTTTTGCAAACCGGTGTTCTTAAGTTGAACTTTCTGGTTAGTTCTCTTATTTGAGTTTTACCTGTGCATTAGATGAGTGCTTATTGTATGCTTGTTTGTATGTCTGCGATAGAATACCCGGAGTGCGCCGTCTGTTACTTCGAATCGCTAGGTTTCTCGGATCATCAGCAAGGCAAGTAACACTTTGATCATACCTTTTCTACTACCCAGTTTTATTGCATTAGATCAATCCTCACACATTGCATGATTAGGATCTAATTAAATTGTGGGTTTGGGAAGTAGTTGAGGTAGTACCTATTACCTGGTTATTATCAAACCTTTGGGAGTTACTTCTATGTTTGCCATTATGCTATGTTATGCTAGTAGACGTGGATTGGGTGAGTGATATCCATGACAGATGTGAGTTTGTTAATTAATGGTTTATCTAAGGTGGCAACTTAAACACACATCTGGGTGGATTGAGGCACCTGGGTAGTCTAGGACTTGCCTGTTTTCTTTTCGACCGCCACCCAGGCTCAAAGGGATCATGAGATTATTCATACTAGAAACTTCCGTGTGCAGCCACAAGCTATTATGGGCTCTAGCATAGTTGATTAAGTCGTGCGAACTCTTATAGGGTAGACTAGCAGATGTAGGGGAAAGTAGGTGTAACGGTCTATCCATCGTAAGGTGCTAGCGCTTCTGAAAGACTATGTCTCGGTCATCCGTCTTCTCAAACACCATGTAGTGCGAGAAACCAAACGGAGGCGATCGAGTCTTGTGGGGAAAAGTGCGCAAACCTCTGCAGAGTGTAATAAACTAATCATGATTAGCCGTGTCCCCGGTTATGGACATCTTGAGTATCTAGTACTTGGATTATCATGTGAATCTCAACATGTTACTCTAATTTAATTTTGTTGGGTTTTGTTAATGATATTTTTAATTGTGATTGAGGATGCTGTCAACCATTCTCAATGTTTAACAACTACCATGATAGTTAAATAAATTTATTCCTTTGCAGTAGGGAAAAATTGGCTTTACGCAAAACTGTAACCATAGAGCTTTCCACCAGCCAAATATGCATATAGTATAGTTGTTTCATTCCATTACTCTCTATGTGTTACCTTGCCAGCATATTCCATGTGCTGACCCGTGTCGGGCTGCAACGTTAATGTTGCAGACTTTTCAGACGATGATTAAGGAGTTTTTAGGTCGTGGTTCTATACTCAGTGATGCCGTTGGAGTTGATGGACTCACTTATCTTCCAAGCCTTCCGCTGTTATCGTTATTAGATGGCCTTAAGCCATATTTATTGTAATAAGTTCTCTATGGAGACACTTGATGTAATAAGTGTGTGATTGCTACTCTGTTATAAATCCTCCGAGTACTGTGTGGTGTCAGCATTACTGATCCAGGGATGACACCGGAGCACAGAGATCAGACTGTTTGAGGTATGGTCGCTACATCCACCCTCGTGGGCCCCCGTTGCTCCACCGATGTACTCCTTCCTCCTATATATACCTATGTACCCCCAAACTACCAAATACGGAGCCAAAATCCTAATTCCACCGCCGTAACTTTCTGTATCCATGAGATCCCATCTTGGGGCCTGTTCCGGAGCTCCGTCGGAGGGGGCATCGATCACGGAGGGCTTCTACATCAACACCATAGCCCTTTCGATGAAGTGTGAGTAGTTTACTTCAGACCTACGGGTCCATAGTTATTAGCTAGATGGCTTCTTCTCTATTTTTGGATCTCAATACAAAGTTCTCCCCCTCTCTTGTGGATATCTATTCGATGGAATCTTCTTTTGCGGTGTGTTTGTTGAGACCGATGAATTGTGGGTTTATGATCAAGTTTATCTATGAACAATATTTGAATCTTCTCTGAATTCTTTTATGTATGATTGGTTATCTTTGCAAGTCTCTTCGAATTATCAGTTTGGTTTGGCCTACTATATTGATCTTTCTTTCAATGGGAGAAGTGCTTAGCTTTGGGTTCAATCTTGCGGTGTCCTTTCCCAGTGACAGTAAGGGCAGCAAGGCACGTATTGTATTGTTGCCATCGAGGATAACAAGATGGGGTTTATTTCATATTGCATGAGTTTATCCCTCTACATCATGTCAGCTTGCTTAAAGTGTTACTCTGTTCTCTTGAACTTAATACTCTAGATGCATGCTGGATAGCGGTCGATGTGTGGAGTAATAGTAGTAGATGCAGGCAGGAGTCGGTCTACTTGTCTCGGACGTGATGCCTATATACATGATCATACCTATATATTCTCATAATTATGCTCAATTCTGTCAATTGCTCAACAGTAATTTGTTTGCTCGCCATGAATACTTATGCTCTCGAGAGAAGTCACTAGTGAAACCTATGGCCCCTGGGTCTATCTTCCATCATATTAATCTTCAAATACTTAGTTATTTTTATTGCCTTTTATTTTACTTTGCATCTTTATCATAAAAATACCAAAAATATTATCTTATCATTTCTATCAGATCTTACTCTCGTAAGTGACCGTGTAGGGATTGACAACCCCTTATCACGTTGGTTACGAGGATTTATTTGTTTGTGTAGGTACGAGGGACTCGTGCGTGGCCTCCTACTGGATTGATACCTTGGTTCTCAAAAACTGAGGGAAATACTTACGCTACTCTACTGCATCACCCTTTTCTCTTCAAGGGAAAACCAACGCAAGTGCTCAAGAGGTAGCAGTCAAGTAGTCTAATCACCACCTCTCTAGACATACTTTCGATCCTACAAGTGGTATCAGAGCTTTTGTCTCCATTTGCTTTGATTTCCATAGCTTTTGGTGGTCATAGGCTTGGTTTCACAACCTAGGAGAGTATGGCGTCTAGCGAGGGAAATTACCACCGTAGAGGTCCTTACTTTGATGGTACAAATTTTGCTAGTTGGAAGCATAAGATGAAAATGCATATTCTTGGACATAACCCCACCGTTTGGGATATTGTGTGTATTGTCTTGCAAGGTGAATTCTTCGATGGGACAGAACCAAACCGTGAAGCTACCGCGGAAGAGTTGAAGATGCTACAATACAATTCTCAAGCTTGTGATATTCTCATTATGCCCCAAAGAATTCAAAAAATCAGCCGTCTTGAGAATGCAAAGGAAATTTGGGATACTTTGATTGATATGCACGAAGGTACCGAATCTGTCAAGGAATCCAAATTGGATGTGCTTCAAAGTCAGCTTGACAAGTACAAAATGAAGGATGGTGAAGGCATCGCTGAAATGTACTCTAGGCTTGCTCTCATCACAAATGAGATTGCCGGCTTAGGAAGTGAAAAGATGACCGGTAGATTCATTATCAAGAAGATCCTAAGAGCCTTGGATGGAAAATATGATACCGTGTGCACATTGATCCAAATGATGCCCAATTACAAAGATCTCAAGCCAATGGAAGTTATTGGAAGAATTGTTGCTCATGAGATGTCACTCAAGGATAAGGAAGAGCTTCACAATAAGTCAAGTGGTGCTTACAAAGCCTCGTGTGATGCTCCCACATCACAAAGTGAGAAGCAAACCTTCAATGAAGAATTGAGTCTAATGGTGAAGAACTTCAACAAGTTCTACAAGAGTAGAAGCAAGGAAAGAAGTTCCAAGTCAAGGTCCTATAATGACAAAAGATCTTCTAGTTGTGAGCGTAATTGCTACCATTGTGGAAGACCCAGACACTACTCCAATGAATTTACGCCCCCCTACAAAAGAAAATAAGATTCTCCCAAAAGAAGGAGTAGAAGAGAAGAATCACCATCAAGAGAGAGAAGGAGTAAAGATGATCGTTATGAATGAAGACCCTCTTGGAGAAGCAAGGACTCGGAAAGGAAGGACAAGTCATCAAGGAGCTACACAAAAAGAAGACATCAATCTCATGTTGGTGAATGGGTATCCGGTTCCGACTCAGACAATCACTCCGAAAGAAGCTATCACTCCGACTCCGAATATACTCAAGATGAAGGTGTTTCCGGACTAGCACTTGTGACAACCAACTCCTACAACATATTTGACTCACCAAATGAAGGAATTTGGAGATGCTTCATGGCTAAAGGTCCAAAGGTGACACACCCCGAGTATGTTGATTTCAATAGTGATGAAGATGATTTGCTAGGAGATGATGATTTACTTGTTGACAACTCTAGTTATGAAAACTATGATGAGCTTGCTATTAATCATGATAATCAAGATAAAATGAATGACGATGATAAGAAGGAGATTGAGCATCTAACTAAAGAACTAAACACTCTTAAGTTAGCTCATGAAACTACCTTGAAAGATCATCGAGAACTTTTAAAGACTCATGATAAGCTACGCTTTGAAAAGCTCAACCTTGAGCAAGAACATGAGTTTTTAAAGGAAATCAATGATGATATTCACAAGAAAAGTTCTTAGATTGCCAAGCATTTACTCTTGTCTACTTACATGCCACAAGTTAAATCTATCAACAAGAACAAGAAATATTCTTCATCTAGTAGTAACAACAATCATGCTAAATCCAATGTTGTTGCTTCTAGTAACTCTCTTGATTCCACTAATGATTCTCTCAGCCAAGTTACACTTGAGAAAGAAAATAGCTTATTGAAGGGAATTATAGAGAAAGGTGTTTACAAGAGCCTTGACGGAAGTAAGAAATTTGAGGAAATTGTACGCAAGCAAGGAAGACACCGGAAGAATCAAGGTGTTGGTTTTGAACGAAAGTTCAATGCCAATGGAGTTGAGTGGGAAGAAGATCAATACCCCAAGACGAAGTTTGTTCCTCAACAAGAGAAGTATGATCCTACTTCTTTCAAAGGAACACAAGCTCAAGATGATCTTCCACCACAAGACCACAAGCAAAAAGGTAAGGACAAGCTTCAAGAGGAGATTGATGTATTCGAGGAAGCACCCAAGGCCTTGGTAAAATGGATTCCCAAGACTACATCAAGTTCTACTTCAAGTACGACTACAACCCCAAGGATTCCCATCCAGATGGTGTGGATCCCGAAGAACAAGAACTAGAGAGTTCTTGAGGATGACTCCGCCAACCTACTTCACTCTTATCATTTTGGCAAGGACAAGTGCAAACAACTTTCATATCTTGCACTAGTTCAAGGAGTCACAAACCCTCTTGTTGGTAAGACAAGGGACAAGGTAACCTAATGCTTCCATGGACATCATCTTGTGTACACATCACTCTATGTCTATGGATATCCTTGTTTGTTCCTTGTGGGACTAACCCATGTAGGTATTGAAAGTGCAACTCACTCCAAAGGATTGCTCCGAATGATCTACATCAACATTGAGCATCCACATCTTCAAAACCTACATGAAGTCATCATCGACAAAACCCAAGGTTAGTTGATCCCTCTTAGGGGGGGTATCACATCTAGGGGAGCTTTACTCTAATCAATTGAGTTAAAGCAACTCTAAGGGTGTGAGTACAACAATGCTCTATGTAAAAGTGGTAACCCCACTTGTGCTTAAACGATGAGTATGACCTATGATCACATGTTCTCATTTGACTCCTAAGTCAATATACTCATATATAGATGACCTAGTCATCGCCAATTGCTTGATAGATGCTAGAGTGTCTGTGCATGCTTTATCACATATTTCATTTGCCATTTTAATTGTGTGAGCATGTTGAATGCATATTTTTCTCATTCGAGGACATCCATTTGTTGCTTTGATTGTTTGGTTTTTTTTCTTTTGCCAAATGGATGGACAAGAATGCCTAAGAACTCCCTCTAGCTATCTATGTTTTTCTCGTCTCAAACTCTATTCATGCTACATCACAAAGTTTGATCAAGTCAGATTCGAACCACTCTGTGTGAGGAGCACTCGGAGTTCCCGATTCATCATAGACTTAAACTTCCAAAACCTCTGTGCATTTCGGTCTGACCGATTCATCCTTTTCGGTCCTACCGAGATCACTTAGTTGATCTAGGTTTTCAATCTCGGTGCAACCGATTAGAACCTTTCGGTCACACCGAGTTGCAGTAACTTCCTGCAGTTTTGCATCTCGGTGCCACCAAGTTGTTCCACTCGGTCACACCGACAGGGTCAGGTTATATATACTGACGGGACAAAATTTGGAAATTTTTCTGAAACCCTTCGCCCGCGCATAACCTACTCTGCCTCTTCGGGTCTCCGTATCGTCTGCTCGCCGCCAGCGACCTCCCGCCGCTAGTCTCCGCCGCCGTCAACAGCAATTTGCTCCGCCGTTGCTGCCGTAGCGAACACTCGCCGCATTAGGGTAAGTGTTCGATCCCTTGTGCTGTGTTTTTCACTCCGATTCCTAGCACAAGGACAATGCCATGTTTCTTGCCACGATTGAGATTCATCCATCCAGCTAAAACTTCCTTAGGTCTAGATTGATTCAAAAAAATTAGGGTTAGCTCTCCGCAGAACTCATCTCGGACCGACCGAACTGTAGAAATCGGTCTCACCGATTCGGCCTTGGCCATTGCACATGCACTCTTCGGTCTGACCGAAACTCGCAAATCGGTGTGACCGAGTTCAAGATTCTGTGAAACCCTAGCAATCTCAGTGCCACCAAAATGTGACTCGGCCCTACCGAGTTCACTAGTTTAGGTTCCAAGTGTTGCTTCGGTATCACCGAGTTTGTCAATTCGGTAGCTCCAAAATCACTTCTGTGGAGAACTAAAACTAAACTTTTTGACTCAATTGTTTTGCAAAACTCCTATACTTTGTGATGCTCATCTACTCGACCTCATCTATAATCTATTCACAAGGTCTACTGACAGTTTGCCTGCAATATGTCTGATCAAAGTGACAACCAGAACAAATCTGAAGAACAGGTCCAGATGAGTGAGGGCACTAGTCCCTCCAGCTCTTCTGATGATGGAAGCAGGAGCACTCCAAGTAACTTGCCAAAGGTAGCTACCAGGACAAGGAAGAAGAAAACTTCTGATTCAGAGGATGAAGATTATGTGGCCATTGAGGATGAGGCCACTTCAAGGAAAAATGTGCTGAAAAAGGAGTATGGCTCAGCTGCCATAGTTAATCCAGGGATGCATAACAAGGCTCCAGCAAGAAGAATTCCTATGTCTAAGGCCAGAGCATCCACTGCTGAAACCTCCAAGCCAACTAAAGAGGCAGTTGGAGAAGGGAAGAAAAGAAAGGAAATGGTCAAGAAGACCACTGCCAGAGTGCTTGGCAGATCATCAATAATGAGAGGTTCAGATGAAGAGGAAGAGGATGCTGCACCAGCACCCAAATCACAAAAGCTCATGGGAGATGCAATCAGATCAGGGGCTACTCCATCTAAACCCAAAGCTGCTCCCAAGGCTACTACTCCAGCTCAGAATCCTAAACCCAAGAGAAGCACTAGAAACATTCCTACTGAGGAGAAAAACAAGGCCCCAGTGCCTGAAGCTGCTGAAGAAGAAGAAGATGACTCAGTTGTGTTGAGGAAGCTGAAGCCCAAGATCCCTGACCACAATGATACACACCCTGTGGCAGAAAACATGAAAATCAGGAAGGATGTAGGACTGAGGTTATGGAGACAGTCTGATCCATATGGTGTCAGTAGGAGGACTACTGTGGACTACAGATTTCACACCAAGGAACAACAAGACTTTTATGAGACAGTCCTGCTTGACAAGAAGCCCATTGTGTGTGACATGAGATGGGTTGATTGAGAGTACATCAAGGAGAATGAAGATCACTATCCAGGTGTATATGACAGCTTCAAGGCATGTGGAGTTGATACCTTTGTGGCCCAGAAGCTCACCAAGTGGAACGATGAGTTGATCATGTAGTTTTACTCTACTGCCCACTTCTACCCAGATGGAAAGATCATTTGGATGTCCGAAGGTACAAGGTACCAGTCTTCTGTTGATGAATGGGCTAAGCTGATCAATGCCCCTACAGAGCATGAAGATGACTTGGATGTTTATGCTGAGAAGAAGAAAGACCACAACACAATGGCCAACATGTACAAAGAGATCCCAGATGCTGCTTTGGATACTCGTAAGTTTGGATCTGTCCACTTCTTATTGTGTGGTCTGCCTACTATAAATTGGATGCACATACACACATTGCTACCCAAGTCATGTGATCACAAGATGATCAGACGACATGCCATCAACTTGCTACATTTGTTTGATGTGCCTCAAAAATTCAAAGTCATGAGTCTGATTATGGAGACAATCAAAAGGACAGCAGCTGATCAGAAGAGGAGTTGTGGGTATGCCCCACAAATTCAGGAGCTCATCAACTCAAAGATGGGCACATGCAAGTATCTTTTGGATAAGGAGCACGTGCCCATCTACCCTGAATTTGAAGACAACACAGTTGTCATGGATGAAAATGAACCATCTTCAGCTCAAGCACATGAGAAGAGAGAAAAAGCAAGGGCAGAGAAAGCTGCAAAGATGCCAAGTGTTGAGGAGGCATCTCAGGTTTTCCTGAAGAGCAAGCACGATCAGCTTGGATATCTGATCCAATCCACCTTGAGGATTGAGAAGGGCTTGGCCACCCTGACTCAAAACCAGGAGAGCTTGGAGAGGATCGTTGAGCAGAAATTATATGATCTTGATGTCAAAGTAACCAAGATTCAGTCAGCAGTTGAGCAACTTCAGGAGGAAGTGGAGGAGAAGAAGTGCAATTCAACTATAGATGCTTTTGCTAGAGTGCCCCAAAGCCAGAGGTCTGCTGCAGTGCCAGTCACAGATACTAGAGCTACAGCATTAGCTCCAGCAGCCACAGCTCCAGTGCCACCTCCAATAGCCACTCCATAAGCTCCAACTACTTCATCGGAAGCCTTCGTCCTTGGAGTTCTCTCTACACCACCTCCCGAAGATCAAGCCTGAGAGTCGTTTAGCACTATGCATTTTTGAACTTTTTGGTACCTTATTGCCAAAGGGGAGAAAAATGTATAGATCATAGGCTTCGAGAGAGAGTGTTGTTCTTTTTATCTCTCTTGCTATTTTGGTTGAACTTCTTTATTGAGTGCTTGTGTGATATACTTTATGTCCTTGTGAGATACTTGTTGATCATGTGTTTGATGATATGCTACCCTTAATGCATGTTGGATGATATCATCTCTTATATCCTTAAATGATCATTCACTTGCTTGGTGATGAGTGCATGCTTTTAATCTCTATCATTTTGAGCGCTCCACCAGGATGTATGTGACATGGAAGAGTAACCCATGATCCTAATCGATTGTGCATTTGCATTCAAAAGCAAATTTTAAATAATGCACAAATTTAGGGGGATCTCTTGCTTATCACATACTTCTCAAAGCGACGATGTTTTTTTAATCTTACTTATCTTTTGTCGAAGCTTTGATCCATATGTTGTCATCAATTACCATAAAGGGGGAGATTGAAAGTGCAACTATCCCTGGGTGGTTTTGGTAATTCCTAACAACATATAACTCATTGAGCTAATGCTACTTAAAGATAAACATTTCAGGAAAGCTCAATGATTGGCATGGCATGGATGAGAAAAGTGGATCCCTCAAAATTCTAAGGACAAAGAATTGGCTCAAGCCCAAAGCTCAAGACTCTACATCTTTTCATTTTAAGTGATCCAAGATCACATTGAGTCCATAGGAAAAGCCAATACTATTAAGAGGGGATGAGGTGTTGCCTAATGGCTTGCTTGCTCAAATTGCTTAGTGATATGCTCCAAAGTCCTCAACTACTTTCTCACATCCACATATGTCCCAAACCAAAAGTCAAACTCAGCCCCACCGAAACTTTCTATCCGGCGCCACCGAGTTCAGTTGACATAGCCACTGCCAGAAACCCTAGTCTTTTCGGTCTCACCGATAGGGATCTTGGTCTCACCGAGATGGGATTGTAATCTCTCTGTTTCCCTTTGTAAAGTTTTGGTCAAACCGAGATGAGCGATCGGTCCCACCGAGATTGCAATGTAAACTCTCTATTTCCGTTTCGTAATGTTTTGGTCCAACCGAGATGAGCGAATTGGTCCCACCGAGTTTGCCTGACCATCTCTCAGTTAGTCCATTACCAAAATCGGTCTCACCGAGTTTATGTAATCGGTCTCACCGAGATTATATTATGCCCTAACCCTAACAAAATTGGTCCCACCGAGTTGACATGTCGGTCCCACCAAAAATCCTAATGTTCACATTTTGAACTAAATCGGTCTGACCGAGTTTCATGATTCGGTCCCATCGAGTTTGGTGATTTGTGTGTAACGGTTAGATTTTGTGTGGAGGCTATTTATAGCCCTCCACCCACTCTTCATTCGCGGAGAGAGCCATCAGAACATGCCTACACTTCCAACATACATTTTCTGAGAGAGAACCACCTACACTTGTGTTGAGGTCAAGATATTCCACTCCAACCACATGAATCTTGATCTCTAGCCTTCCCCAAGTTGCTTTCCACTCAAATCATCTTTCCACCAAATCCAAATCATGTGTGAGAGAGAGTTGAGTGTTGGGGAGACCATCATTTGAAGCACAAGAGCAAGGAGTTCATCATCAACACACCATTTGTTACCTCTTGGAGAGTGGTGTCTCCTAGATTGGCTAGGTGTCACTTGGGAGCCTCCGTCAAGATTGTGGAGTTGAACCAAGGAGTTTGTAAGGGCAAGGAGATCGCCTACTTCGTGAAGATCTACCCGAGTGAGGCAAGTCCTTTGTGGGCGACGACCATGGTGGGATAGACAAGGTTGCTTCTTCGTGGACCCTTCGTGGGTGGAGCCCTCCATTGACTCGCGCAACCGTTACCCTTCGTGGGTTGAAGTCTCCATCAATGTGGATGTACGATAGCACCACCTATCGGAACCACGCCAAAAATCTCTGTGTCTCCAATTGCGTTTGCACACTCCAAACTCCTCCCTTTACCTTCATATGCAATTATTTACTTTCCGCTGCTATACTCTTAGAATTGCATGTGTAGGTTGATTGCTTGACTTGTGCTAAGTTGCTAAAATCTGCCTAGAACTGAAATTGGGAAAAGGCTAGATTTTTATTTGGTCAAATAGTCTAATCACCCCCGCTCTAGACATACTTTAGATCCTACACCAATCCATTGCCTACGAGCTTTTCATATATTGTTCTTCCCTTATTTACTTTTCCGTTGCTACTATTACAATCACTATAAAACCAAAAATATTACTTTTGCTACCATTACCACTATTATCATATTACTTTGCTATTAAATACCTTGCTGCAGATATTAAGTTTCTAGGTGTGGTTGAATTGACAACTCAGTTGCTAATACTTGAAAATATTCTTTGGCTCCCCTTGTGTCGATTCAATAAATTTGGGTTGAATACTCTACCCTCGAAAACGGTTGCGATCCCCTATACTTATGGGTTATCAAGACTATTTTCTGGCGCCGTTGCCAGGGAGCATAGCTATATTCTTTAAGTCACTTGGGATTTATATATGCTGGTCACTATGAAGAACTTGAAAGATCAAAGAAGCAAGATTTTTCCCTCAACTACGAGGGGAGGTAAGGAACTGCCATCTAGCTCTGCACTTGATTCACCTTCTGTTTTGAGTAAACTTGCGATACCTACTCCTGCTATTCATTCTGATATGTCACATGTTATCGATGATGCCACTTCTGCTTTGCATGATACTAATGATGAAACCACTTTCATGCTTGATAATACTCTGCCACTAGGTGAATTTCTTGATGAACAACTTGCTAGGGTTAGAGAGAATGAAATTATTGAAACTGATAATATTGATGAAAGTGATGATGAAGATTCTCCCTCTAAATATGAATTGCCTGTTGTGCGTGAGGGTTATGTTATGGATGAAGAAACTGCTAGAGACATTCTTGCTTGCAATGATAGATTTGATCTTAAGAAATTCTTAGCTAAGCTTAAAGAAAAGTCTTTAAATGCTAGAATGAAATATGACCCTGCTTTTGCTACTTCACCTATCTTTATTACTGATAAGGATTATGATTTCTCTGTCGATCCCGACTTAATTACTTTGGTTGAATCTGATCCTTTTAATGGCTATGAATCTGAAACTATTGTGGCACATCTTACTAAATTAAATGATATAGCCACCTTGTTTTCTCATGATGAGAAAACTTGCTATTACTTTATCCTTAAGTTGTTTCCGTTCTCATTAAAGGGTGATGCTAAAACATGGTATAATTCTCTTGATCCTGGTTGTGTGTGCAGTCCCCAGGATATGATTTATTACTTCTCTGATAAATATTTCTCCGCTCATAAGAAACAAGCTGACTTAAGGGAAATATATAATTTTGTGCAAATTAAAGAAGAGAGTCTCCCACAAGCTTGGGGGAGGCTTCTCCAATTACTTAAGGCTTTGCCTGATCATCCTCTCAAGAAAAATGAAGTACTTGATATCTTTTATAATGGACTAACTGATGCCTCCAGAGATTACCTGGATAGTTGTGCTGGTTGTGTTTTTAGGGAAAGAACTGTTGATCAAGCTGAATTGCTATTGAATAATATGTTGAGTAACGAAAATGATTGGACACTTCCTGAACCAACTCCCAAGCCAACTCCGAAGAAAAGGGGTATTCTATTTCTCAGTCCTGAAGATATGCAAGAGGCAAAGAAATCTATGAAAGAAAAAGTATTAAAGCTGAATATGTTAAGAATTTACCACCTATTGAAGAAATACATGGTCTTGATAACCCAACACGGGTAGTAAAGGAAAATTATCTCTATAGATTTGATAAATGTGAAATCCCATCCACTAAGTTTGCTAGCCAATGCTTGGATGAGTTTGATGACTTTATGGTTAGGCAAGAAGACTTCAATGCTTATGTTGGTAGACAATTGAAATGCAATGCTTATATGATTGAACACTTGAGTGATTATATGTCTAGAGTTAAAGGTGAAATTAAACTTATTAGTAAACATGCTTCTATGGTTACCACTCAAGTACAAAAATTCCTTAAAGCTCAAAATGATTTGCTCAATGAATTAAATAATAATAAAAATGATAATGTTGTTAAAGTTATGACTAGAGGGGGTAAAATGACTTAGGAACCTTTGTATCCTGAGGGCCATCCTAAGAGAATTGAGCAAGATTCTCAGAGAACTAATGTTGATGCACCTAGTTCTTCTTCTAAGAAGAAGAAGAAAAATGATAGAACTTTGCATGCTTCTAGTGAACCTGTTGTTGACACACCTGAGAATCCCAATGATATTTCTATTTCTGATGCTGAAATACAATCTGGTAATGAACATGAACCTAGTTATAATGTTAATGATGATGTTCATGTTGATGCTCAACCTAGCAATGACAATGATGTTGAGATTGAACCTGCTATTGTACTTGATAACCCACAATCAAAGAATCAACGTTATGATAAGAGAGACTTTGTTGCTAGGAAGCATGGTAAAGAAAGATAACCATGGGTTCAGAAACCCATGCTTTTTCCTCCAAAACCATCCAAGAAAAAGGATGATGAGGATTTTGAGCGCTTTGTTGAAATGATTAGGCCTATCTTTTTGCATACGCGTTTGACTGATATGCTTAAAATGAACCCTTATGCTAAATATATGAAAGATATTGTTACTAATAAAAGAAAGATACCGGAAGATGAAATTTCCACCATGCTTGCTAATTATACTTATAAGGGTGGAATACCAAAGAAACTTGGAGATCAAGTAGTACCAACTATACCATGCTCCACTAAAAGAAACTATGTTAAAACTGCTTTATGTGATCTTGGAGACAGTGTTAGTGTTATGCCTCTCTCTCTTTATATCTTAGACTTGATTTAAATAAGTTGACACCTACTGAAATATCTTTGCAAATGGCCGATAAATCAACTGCTATACCTGTCGGTATTTGTGAGGATGTGCCTATTGTGGTTGCAAACATTACTATTTTAACGGACTTTGTTATTATTGATATTCCCGAGGACGATAATATGTTGATTATCCTTGGTAGACCCTTTGTGAATACTGCAGGGGCTGTTATTGATTGCAACAAAGGCAATGTCACTTTTCATGTTAATGATAATGAGCATACGGTACACATTCCGAGGAAACAACCTCAAGTCCACGGTATCAATTCTATTGGAAAATTTCAACAATCACTATTGGAGGTTCTGAACTTCCTCTTCCTACTATCAAGAAGAAATATGATATTCTTATTGTTGGGGATGTGCATATCCCCATTGAGGTAACCTAGTGCTATCGAAATTTCTCTGGTTTCATGCAATTCGGAATGAGTTTGTTAACAAGACTTGATCAACCTTGTTAGTGGATTCCTTTTGATGAGCATGAGATGGATGAAGTTAGAAAGCACAACCTTCTGTACCCTCCTTTTACTTTGTGTTATTTATCTTAAATAAAGCAAAAATAGTATTTTTTTCTGTTTGTTTTCTGAATTATCCTTGCAATAAAAAGTACCTCGAAAATAAAAGTTCTCCAAATGCCCTGAAAATGAAATATGATTTTTTCCAGAATATTTAAGGATTTTAGGCACTGAGAACACAATAGGGGGAGCAGCCACGTGCCCACAAGGGTGGAGGGCACGCCCCCTGCCTCGTGGACCCCACGTGGGTCCCCTCCACTTATCCTTGCACCTACACACTTCGTCTTGCTCTAGAAAAAATCATCCACCAACTCAAACCCGTGTTCTAGCTCATCTTGCTGCCATTTTCGATCTCCTTGCTCAAAGCTCCATTCACAAAACTGCTTTGTGGGATTGTTCTTTGGTATGTGACTCCTCCAATAGTCCAATTACTTTTTTTCTAGTGCTTTATTTATTGCAAATTTTTGCTGCTTAGGTGACCCTGTTCTTGAGCTTGCATGCCAAATTTATGGGGTCAAAAGTAGTTCTAATGCATGATATGGCCTCTAGGCACTTGTAGGAGTAGTTGCTATCAATTTTGTTGAGTTTGGTTCACTTTTATTTTGAGTCACTAAAAATTTCAGAAATTTTTCAGAGGAAGAAATATGTTTAGGAAAAAGTACCAAGGTGGTTCCTCAAGGAAGCAAGGACCCAGGCCCCCGATACGTGAGCCGGACAATGAACTACCAAGAGATGCTCAGGTGCGGCCTTGTGAATGGTCATCCGAAGATTTCATTGTCCAGGCAGGCATCAAGGAAGAATTTGACGCATATGTGTGTAATGCTGATCTTGAGAGCTTCGAGGCAGATAAGTGCCCCCAATATTATCAACTAACTGATTCCTTTGTGAGAAGGTTTAAATTTACATCATCGCGCAATTCTCACAATGTCCTATTTGATCTTTATGATAAATCTTATACCATGGACTTAGAAGATTTTAATACTGCTTGTAAACTCCTGTAGTGGGATAGTGCTAGTGAACCTTGCAAATCTGAATTTAAAGACTTCCTTGCTAGTATCACTGTGGCGGAATCTAGAGAAATAACAGAAGCTACCATAGGGAGCATTCATTGTCCCGCCATACATTATTTTGCTCTCTTCATAGGTAGATGCATTAACGGTAAGGATGAGGCATGTCACATATGTGTTCCTGATCTTAGTGTTCTCAAGAGTGTTGTATTAGGAGATAGACAATATAACTTGGGGGCCATTGTTGCACGTAGGTTGCATAATAATAGTATTAATGGATATTTCTTTGGTGGAATTTATGCAACCCGTTTAGCTGATTTTCTTGAGATACCTATACGTGGAGATGATATTGAGTTGCCTCCTGCTTATTTAGATTATAATGCTATGGTTCATCATCAGTTTGTTAAGAGGAGCGATCAGTCCCTCCAGTACCGACTAATCTTTGACAGATGACGCACCTATCACGTCGCTCTCCCCGCTCCTACTTTCTTTGACTTTCAGGCAAAAGGGAGATATGTTATAACCAGGGAGGAGGCGAAAGAGTACGAGAGGAGGGCGGAGGCAGCTCGCCTCCAAGCTACAGCTCATCAGGCAATTGCTGCTGCTTCTCAGTACAACCCCAACTACAACTTTGATCCATGGGCATAGACCAACTTAGGCCAAAACCTAAGCTTGGGGGAGTATGTAATTCTCACCGACATTACATTCATGTTCACACACTCATGCCAGTTGTCGGTGCTCATACTTTTTCATTGTATCATCCATGCTAGTTTATTTTCTTTTTCAGCTTTCTTCTTGTGTGTTTGAAAAACCTTAATAAAAACAAAAAAATCGGCTGTAGCTTTTAGTTAGTTTACTTTCCATGCCTGTAGTAGTAGTAATTAAAAAGAAAACCCAAAAATATTTCTCGTTCTTCTTTTGCTTGTTGGGAGATTTCCCATGTAATAGTTTTGTTTCTTTTCTTATTCTTTGGGGGTCGAGAGGAGAAGACCATGATGAAAATGTTGAGTGGCTCTCTTATGCATTATTGTTGATCTAACAAAGAGCCCATATTACCTTGTCTTCTCCCATGTATTGAATACTTGCAGATTCCAGCTTAGTCCAATGCACGTGCACTATTATTATCCACACTATTCAGTTGTGCAAGTGAAAGGCAATATTGATGATATATGATGAACTGATTGAGATGAGAAAAGCTGGTATCACTACAAAAAATACACTTCCGTGATGATACGTGTTTGTCACAGTAGGTCGCGTTTTCTGTCATGCATGTACATCCATGACAAATTTATGACAGAATCAAGATAGTCATACCTGTGCTGTCGTAGAAGTGTTCCATGACATTGCCAAAATTATCATCACGGAAGTGTCCACTTCCATGATGATAAATCGCGCGTCACAGAAGTGCTTTCGTCAAGGGTGACTGACACGTGGCATCCACCGTAACGGAATGCCGTTAAGCTATCGGGTCGGATTTTGGATCCGATAACCCGTTAACAGCCACGACCAATGCCGATTTTCCACGTGTAAAATTCTCATTGGCTGACAGATCCACGTGTCAGCTCCGCGTTGGCACAGGTGTCACTCATCCAACGGTCGAGATGGGCCTATGATATGTTGACACGTGGACCGGCCCAAAAGTGGCCCAAAAAGTTTAAATGGGCTGGCCCAATCGAAGGACCATAAGATTTAGCGGACCATAATGGGCCGGCCCAGCTAAAGGCCTACAAAATTTAGTGGACCATAATGGGCCGGCCCAGCTAAAGGCCCACACGATTTTGCAGACCATAATGGGCAGGCCCAGCTAAAGGCCCACAAGATTTTGTGGACCATAATGGGCTGGCCCAGCTAAAGGCCCACAAGATTCTGCAGACCATAATGGGCCGGCCCAGCTAAAGGCACAACATTCTCTGTCAAATCGGCCCGTCAACGGCCTGTCCTAAACTTGTCATCAACGCGGCCCATGGTCACTTCTGGCCCGTTAACAGTCCACTAAGTAATTGGGCCGAATTACGGCCCGGTGTATTTCCGACCTATTAAAGGTCCAACTTCATTTGGGCCCATTTATAGGCCATCAAAACTTTCGGCCCATAAACGACCATGAAGGATTTGGGTCATATTCGGCCATGTCTGACATTCGGCCTGTTAGAGGCCCACTATAGCTTTGGGCCACTTTCGGCCTGTTCTCATTGTCAGCATGTTAACGCCGGACATAAACCATGGGCCATATGTGGCCCAACGTCATATCGGGCCCATTAATGACCCATATAAAAATGACGATAATCTAGCCCGACCGAAGTTCCGGCCTGTTAAAGGCCCGTGTATTAGGTCGGCGCATTTACCGCCCGTCCGAATTTCGGCCTGTCAAAGATCTGCATCGTAAATGGGCCACCATTTCGGCCTGCTAAGTCCAGTGGGTTATTTGGCACAATCAGGGCCCAATCTCACTTTCGGTCTATTAAAGGCCCATGTTTTTATGGGCTCGAGATATTTACACCTATAAACGGCCTATTTTTACTGAGAGACCAAATTATGTTTAGGCCTGTTAAAGGCCCACTATGGGCACAGGCCTACCAGAAAATATGAAAGCTTATGCTGATTTAGGCCCAGATGTTTTTAGTGGGCTACATGCCAATTTTGGCCCGTAATCGTTTTTAGCCTAATTGGAATGGGCCCGACGAATGTTGGCATGTTGGGCTCCTACGGAGCTTTCGGCCGAATACGTTACTAAGATAAACCTACACTATACAAAAATAGCGTCGTAGTTACTGCAGCCTGAGGCAGCATCATAAATGTTGTATCACAACAAAATAAATTCCAACCATACAACAAAAGGCTTGTTGGCATAAAGTTTATAGTCCTTCCAGATAAAAGCACCGTCAAATGTATAGAAGCACAAATCATTTGACCCGAGTGCTAATGTTTCAGGCTGTAGAATCTGATGGAGCAGCACGATCTCCACCTTTTTTCCGCCATTGCTCTTGAACAACGAAGCGAATGTCTGATAGTCTGGTTTCAAAACCATTCATATCTTGATGACATTTCTCAACCACTATTCTTGTTTCCGAAACAACGTCCATTAGGGATTGGACTTGTATCTGGAGCACAGATATATCACTTTGTCTAGCAGGAAGATTTTGTTCAGTAGGCGATTTGGACGAGGTTACCTTGACAACCAACCAAGAATTACACAGGAAGGTGCTTTTTGCACCGTTAGTGGAGAGATACTGATGCACTACAGCAAGAGGTGACATTGTGCCTGTAGTAGCCTCATCACCTTCAGGTGGTTGTGGCTGTTCAATCATTTGTTCCATAGCTTCCTGAAAGTTTGAAGTTGTAGATTAGTGTACCAGATAAGTTACTAATGAGACAAAAACAAACAAAGTAGGTTAAACGTTTATACACAACTTATTTTGGTGAACTACCGTAATACATTAGCATGTATTGTAGTGCCAACTACATAATAAAATCACTTTCAGAACATATGTCCATGTAGCATGCCTACTGTATTGTCTATTTCCTCACATTCTTTGACATCTAAGGATGAAGAGACATGGTTTAAAGTAGGATGAACATAGTATGACATCATTCATATCATGGGCAAACAGATATAAAACAAACATGCTATTTTATCATTGTGTGCGCACATGAACATAACAACTAGATTACAGATCAAGACCAAAAGAATATCCTTCATCTCTTCTAAACCATGTAAGATGAAATGATACGTTAAGACAACTGTGAATAAAAGTGAATAGAGTAACTGACATTGGCTGCAAACCAAGTAGTTAAATGAACATATCACAGTACCAATCAGTTCAAGGCAGGAGGAGTAAGGACTTACAACAGTGGCTTGAACTGGTGTGCTCATGCCCTTCATCTTGCTGGTGTGGCAATCCTTGAATATTTGCACTGCATTCAGTTCAGGTTCTTTTTGGTCCGCACGAGCTTTCCTCTGTATTTGGAACAAGTCAATATAGATACGATAACATGGCACAAAAAAAGAAGGAAGTAGCAGCTATTTACAAGAGCCTCGCAGTGTGCAATATAGCTACGAGATCCTATTGTCTGTTGGAATTTCACTTTAGAACGGTTAGTTTTGTTCTTCAAACAGTTAGCCTAGAAGAAGATACACTTGTAAGGCACATACATAAATACAAGTTCAATATGTGGTCTGATCAAATACATATAGCCTACCTGATACTTTGGATCAGACCAGTGTTTAACGAGGGCTATCCAGTCTTCAACTATAATATATTCCACTGGAGATGTTTGGGCGATTTCATTGTTAGCCTTGCCTTCAAAGTAAGATTTTCTAAGGTGGTACCGATACTGTCGCAGAGCAGACTGAAAATATGAGTGCATGCTTGTTTAGTTGCATCATCTTTTGGATCCAACTTGAACCTCATCCATTGAAAAAAGAATGTGAGTCTTATTAGGAGGAAGCTAGAAAGTATGGGACAGAGCAAGACAATATTACTAATTGCGATGAATAACATTACTTACGGATAAATGGTCCAGGAAGGTGTTAAACTGGGTATTGTCTTTCTCATTCCTGTACTGGATCCACGTTCGGAGGATACGTGCATGACACCTAACGGCAACGACTGCCTCTGATACTAGCTTGGCTGACTCTGTAGCATCACATGGCCTTTTTAAACCTGCATCAAAATGGATCTCCATTCTTCCTCATTTAGATTTTGTTAATCTGTCAAGCATTATCCCTGATGTCTGTTTCGGCTTGCGTCATGGTCCTAGTTCAACAACGAATATGGAAAGTGTTAGTGTACATCAAACTGTGAGAGTACATATAAAGGAGCATGCAACTGCAACTTGACTCGGTCAGGTACCGTCTTGGTGTTGATGCTCATGAGGTTCATCTGATCTTGCCAAGTCCTGTTGTGTCAGCAGTGCTTCGGAAGTAGTGTTAGGTGTGAAGGCAGCTTGGGAACTGGCCAGTTCCGAAGCAAATGAACGAGTAACTGGTTGAGATGCTGGTACAGTTGAAGCGGATGCTGCAGCTGGTGGAGCAGGTGATACTGTGTTTGTAGATTTAGCCGGTGGACTTGGACCTTCTACTGCACTATAAGTACCAGCAGAATCTCGATGGTAGAACCTTTTCTGTTTCACCCAACGAGTAACATCACTCCCTACTATATTATTTTCCTTGCTCTTTTTTGACTTTGCCATGTCAATCTATACCCACAACACAAAAGAATAAAATCACTCTTCAGAACTCATTGATGCATGATACAGGCAAGCAATACTTTGATGTAATACAACCGTATGAGGATGAAATATGTAAGAAAAATAGGACGGCATGACATATTCACAGCTATGATATGCAAACTAAGCAGAAGGATTTTCAAGAAAATAGAAGTAATGCAAGCTAGACACCATATGAAAGATGCAACCAATATTACTCTGCCAAGTTAAAAGTGTCTTGTCATAAGTGGAAATTCAAAAAATTAGAAGCAGTACAACATAGAAATCAATGCAAGATGCAACCACTATCAAACTGCCATGTTAAAAGCGCCCAATCATGAGTGACTGATGCGGGATACACACCAGCAGTACTTTGATGTAAGAACATGGTATGATAGATAGATGCAGTGTATTCTAGACACAGAAAGCCATGCCATATGCACATGTATAACGTATAAACTCAGCAGGTGCAATTTAATCCAAATAGAAGAAATACAGGTTAGACAACATATGCAACATGAAACCAATTATCACACTGTCAACTTAGAGCAAGCACATGCGATGGTGGAGTACGGGAGATGAACTCATCATGTAGACTTGGGACTTCAACTTCATTAGCAGTAGCAGTGGCAAATCTAGAGAGTCTCTGTTTGCATCGGTGCAGAGGACCACCAACATCTCCTAACTTACTCTTTTCCTTCCTATTTTCTGATATTACCTTATGAAGTCAAAACCACAAGAAGATGAATAAAATTAGCTCTGCATAACTGGTTGATGCATGATACAGACGAACACTACTTTGATGTAAGGCAAGCGCAGTATAGGAGGATGGAATATATACAAAAAAAGACAACGTTTCATATTCACACGTATGATAGGAGGATGGAATATGTATGAAAAAACAGTAAGCGGAAGGCATTTCAACAAAACTAGAAGAAATGAAAGCTAGGCACCATATGAACATGCAACCAATATCACCCTATCAGGTAAAAAGTGTCTCGTCATAAGTGCCATTTCAAGAAATTAGAAGCAGTACAAGCTAGAAGACAATGCAAGATGCAACCTACATCACAGCCCCAAGTTAAATGTGTCTTATGGGTAAGTGATCGTTGCAGGTATAAGTTGTAAGCTACACAGATGCAATTCAACATAATCAGAAGCAATACAAACTAGACATCATACGGAAAACGCAACCACGTATAACAGTTCCAAGTAAGAGCAAGCACCTGTATGGTGGAGTAGGGGAGATGTGCTCATCATGTACATGTATGTTCTAGAAATAGGAACATGTGTCATATTCACAGGCATTATGTGTAATGTAAGCAGATGCAATCCAAGTTAGAAGCAATACAAGCTAGACATCATACGCAACATGCAACCACATATAATAGTGTCAAGTTAGAGCACACCTGTGATGGTGGAGTAGGGGAGATGTGCTCATCATCTACACAACTACGTTGACTGTCCAGCCTTGTGTTGTCTTGCGAATCTTGTTGGGAGGATGGCGGAGTACAATCTGTAGAGATCCCCTATTTGAGTTGCTCCGAAGGACCACCATCATCCACTGCCGGACTAATTTCCTTCAGCTATAATGATTTTGCATTGTGAAGTCAAACCGATAAGAAAAAGGAATAAAATTCTCTCTTCAGAACTCATTCATGCATGATACTCACGAACACTACTCGGATGAAAGGCAAACACATGATGCGAGGATGGAATATGTATGAAAAATAGGATGGTGTGATATATTCACACCTATGATGTGGTAACTAAGCAGAAGGCATTTCAACAAATTAGAAGCACTGCAAGCTAGACACCATATGAAAGATGCAACCAATATCACTCTGCCAAGTTCAAACTGTATGGCGTTTCAACAAATTAGAAGCATTACATGCTAGAAATCATATGCAAGACACAACCAATATCACAGTGGCGACTTAAAGGTGCCTTATCATAAGTGACTGATGCGGGATATGCAAGAATAGTAGTCTGATGTAGAAACAGGAACACATGTCATATTCATAGGCATTATGTGTAAAGTAAGAAGACGCAATTCAACAAAGTTAGAAGCAATACAAGCTAGACATCATACGCAACATGCAACCACATATAATAGTGCCAAGTTAGAGCAAGCACCTGTGATGGTGGAGTAGGGGAGATGTGCTCATCATCTACACAGCTACATTGACTATCTAGCCTTGCATTGTCTTGCGAATCTTGTTGGGAGGATGGCGGAGTAGAATCTGTAGAGAACCTCTATTTCAGTTGCTCGGAAGGACCACCATCATCCAATGCCTTGCCAATTTCCTTCAGCTTTATTGATTTTGCATTGTGAGGTCATACCGACAAGAAAAAGGAATATCATTCGCTCTTCAGAACTCATTCATGCATGATACTGACAAACACTACTCTGATGAAAGGCAAAGTCATGATACGAGGATGGAATATGTACGAAAAAATGGACGGCTTGACATATTCACACCTATGATGTGGTAACTAAGCAGAAGGCACTTTAACAAATTAGAAACACTGCAAGACACCATATGGAAGGTGCAATCAATATCACTCTGCCAAGTTAAAACTGTCTCGTCATCGGTGGCGTTCATCAAACTAGAAGCAATACATGCTAGAATCATATTCAAGATGCAAACCAATATCACACTGCCAACTTAAAGGTGTCCCATCATAAGTGACTGATGCAGGATACACAAGAAGAGTAGTTTCATGTAAGAACATGGTGTGATAGACAGATATAGTATGTACCAAAAACAGGAAAGCGTGTCATATTCACATGTATCATGTGTAAGCTAAGCAGATGCAGTTTACACTAATTAGGAGCAATACGAGCTAGACACCATATGCAACATGCAACCAGATATCACACTGCCAAGTTAGAGCAAGCACCTTGGATGGTGGAGTAGGGGAGCGGAGACTTGGACCTTGTATGCACTATCAGTACAAGGAGAATCGGTACAGATGCTCCGTTTATGTTGCTGCAGAGGACCACCATCATCGCCTTCCTTACTCTTTTCCTTCCTCTTTCTTGATTTTGCCTTGTCAAGTCAAACCCACAAGAAAAAGGAATAAAATTTGCTCTTCGGAACTCATTGATGCATGATACTGACGAACACTACTTTCATGATACCGACGAACACTACTCATGATAGGAGGATGGAATATGTATGAAAAACAGGACGACGTGACATATTGACATGTATGATGTATAAAGTGTAAACTAAGCACAAGGTGCTTGAACTTGTTAGAATCGATGCAAGCCAGAAACCATATGAAAGATGAAACCAATATCACTTTGCCAAATTAAAAGGGTGCCCTAATAAATGTATTTGACCAAATTAGAAGTAATACATGGCAACAGGCTAGAAATAATATGCAATATGCAAAGAATAAAGGTGACTCATAGTAAGTGATTGATGAAGGATACAGAAGATAGGTAGTTTCATGTAAGAACAAGGTTAACACATAGATGTAGTGTGTACCAAAAATAGGAAGGCATGTCATATTCACAGGTATAGTGTGTAAACTAAGCAGATGCAATTTACCCTAATTAGAAGCATTACAAGCTAGACACCGTATGCAACATGCAACCACATATCACACTACGAAGTTAGAGCAAGCACCTGTGATGGTGGTGTAGGGGAAGTGCGGTCTTCAGGTACAGAGCTACATTCAATATCTCATTTAGGCTTGTTGTTTCTTAAGAATCATGTGGAGAGGATGAAATTGCATTCTTTATAAGAGTATTGCGTTTCATATTAACCCACGCGCGTGACTGTCTCATCATAAGCGATAGACGCGGGATACATAAGAACAGTAGTTTGATGTAAGAACATGGTGTGATAGGCAGATGTAGTATGTACCAAAAACAGGAAGGCATGTCATATTCACATGTATAATGTGTAAGCTAAGGAGATGCAATTTAACAAATTAGGAGCATTGATGAGGGATACACAAGAAAAGTAGTTTGATGTAAGAACATGGTTAATAGAAAGACGTAGTATGTACCAAAAACAGGAAGGCATGTCATATTCACAGGTATAATGTGTTAACTAAGCAGATGCAATTTACCCTAATTAGAAGCATTACAAGGTAGACACCATATGCAACATGCAACCACATATCACACTGCCAAGTAAGACCAAGCACCTGCGATGGTGGTGTGGGGGAATTGCGATGATCAACTAGAGAGCTACGTTGACTATCTTCATTTAGCCTTGTTGTTTCTTGAGAATCATGTGGGGAGGATGACACTGCACTCTTTAAACGAGTAGGGCGTCTCACAGTAACCCACTCGGGTGACTGTCTCATCATAAGTGATTGACGAGAGATACAAAAGAGCATTAGTTTGATGTACGAACATGGTTAATAGACATATGTAGTATGTATCAAAAACAGGAAGGCATGTCATTATCAAAGGTATAATGTGTAAAGTAAGCAGATGCAATTTAACCAAATTGGAAGCAATACAAGCTAGACACCATATGCAACATGCAACCACATTTGACAGCGCGAAGTTAAAGCAAGCACCTGGGATGGTTGTGTGTAGCGACCCGACCTCAAACGGTCAAGTCTCTGTGCTTTAGTGTCATCCCTGGATCGGTAATGCTGACACACATAGTACTCGAGGATGTATAATAGAGTAGCAATCACACACTTATTACATCGAAATATCTCCAAAGAGAACTTATTACAATAAATATGGCTTAAGGCCATCTAATGCGTTAACAGCGGAAGGCTTGGAAGATAAAGTGAGTCCATCAACTTCAACGGCATAGCTGAGCTGCACGGCAACGACCTAACGAACCTTACTCCTCGTCTGAAAAGTCTACAACATAATACATTGCAGCCTGAAAACGGGTCAGCACATGGAATATGCTGGCAAAATAACAGAGTAGAGCAAGAACAGAATAATGCTATCACTACATGCATATTTGGCTGGTGGAAAGCTCTACGGTTATAGTTTTGCGAAAAGCCAATTTTTCCCTACAACAAAGGAATAGATTTTATTTTAACTATCATGGTAGTTGAAACATCATTGAGAAGGTTCCTCCAACTCAATCCCAATTAAAGGTAATTATCAACCCAACAATATTGATTTAAAGTCATGAGATACATATGATAATCAGAGTACTAGATACTCAAGAATTGTCCATAACCGGAGACACGGCTAACCATGATTAGTTTGTACACTCTGCTGAGGTTTGCCCACTTTTCCCCACAAGACCCGATCTCCTCCATTGAATTTCTCGCACTGCCGGGTGTTTGAGAAACGGATGACCGAGACACAGTCTTTCAGAAACATTAACTCTCTACTCCGGGCAGACCATACCAAACCTACAATCCCACTACCTGTTGATCCACCTCTTTAAGAGCTTCACGTAACTTACTCAACTATGCTAGAGCCCATAATAGCTTGTGGCTGCACACAGAAGTTTCTAGCATGAATAATCTTAGTTCCCTTTGAGCCTGGGTGGCGGTCCATAGGAAGATCACACGGGTACTCTGGGATTTCCAAAAATACATGCAACATTGGGTACTCCAGGTGCCTCAATCCACCCAGATGTGTATTTAAGTTGCCACCTTAAGTTGAACCATTAATTATCAATCTCACATCTGTCATGGATTTCACTCACCCAAACCACGTCTACGAGCATAGCATAACAATATAAGCAACGCGTAGCAGTAACTCCCAAGGGTTTGAATGTAACAGGGTAATAGGTTCTACCTCATCAACTACTTCCCAACCCACATGTTAATGACATCCTAACCATAAAATGTTTGAGGATTGGAACTAATGCATAAAAACTGGGTGATAAAGGGGTATGATCAAAGTGTTACTTGCCTTGCTGACGATCCGCGTAACCTAGAGACTCCAAATAACACGCTTCGCACTTCGGGAATTCTATCGCAAACAAACAATAACATACATAAGCAATCAAGCGAAGAAACATGGGTAAATCTCAAACAAAAATATCTAACCAAAAAGTTCAACTTAAGAACTCCAGTTTGCAAAAAGAATCAAATCAAATGGAGCAACGAAACTCAAACGGCGAAAGAAACAAGATCCATTACTAATCTGGACCTAGGTCAAATTTTACAGTAGCAAAAACTTGTGCAACTTGGTTAAACGAAAAGAGGGTCTCGAGACAAAGCTCTAGGTGCTTGAATCGCCAGATTCCGACTAACGAGCGAAAATATAAACTAGAACGAAAATGGGATCAGAAATCATGATCAGAAATAATCGCGGATTAATCCTGTAAGTGCATCTAGTGCCACCCCTAGTTGGTTTTGGAGTATTGACGACAAACCTAGTTGAGGGACTAATGTGTTTGTGAGAATTGCAGGATAACACAGGTAGAAGTCCCTCATTGATTCGGTTTTCCTACCAGAGATGACCCCTAAAAATGTATGAAGACACTGAAGTCAAAGGTGGTATATGAAGATATTCACATTGAAGACTATGACAAGAGAAGACACCACATGAAGCCTATGGAGCTCGAAGACTTAGATCTTTCGTAGTTCTCTTTCTTCTGTGTTGAGTCATAGGAACCACCGTACTGTTAAGTGGGGTCCAAGAGAACCAGTCAGAATGACTGAAGTGATGCTTAAACAAAACCTATGTCTTCGAGTGAAGACTTTGAGAGCGAATCTTGTCCAGAGTCGGGCAAGTCAGCTTTGCTTGAAGCCCAAGTAAAGTTGTCGTGTGAGTTTGAAATCTGACCGTTGGAACACGTGTCAGTTCCTTAGTGACCCAGGGTCATTTCGAACAAATCAGGTCGGGTTACCAAGTGGCTATAAATAGCCCACCCCTACAACCATAAACGGTTGGCTGCTCAGATTCAGAGTACGGCTTTTGTCGTTTGAGAGCAACCCACCTCGAAGCCTTTGAGAGAGAATTCCTTGCGAGGATAAAGCCCTAACCACCCAGAGCCAAAGAGAATTAGGCATCACTTAAGTCTTCTTGTCTGTGTGATCTGAAGACTTATTACACTTGAGGACTGTGCATCCTCCAGCCGGTTAGGCGTTGCGTTCTGAGCATTCAAGAGACATTGTGGATTGCCGGTGAACAAAGTCTGTGAAGGTTTGGGAGTCTACCTTCAAGACTTACCAGAGTGATTGGGCGAGGTCTGTGTGACCTTAGCTCAAGGGGAATACGGTGAGGACTGGGTGTCCTGAGCTGCGTGTTCAGGACTGGGTGTCCGGGACTGTGTGTCCTAAGGTTTAAATACCTAGCCGCCCTAACCAGACGTACAATTGTCACAGCAACTGGAACTGGTCCAACAAATCATTGTCTTCAGCGAGTCACTGGTTTCATCTTCCCTTCCCTTTACTTACTGTTACTCCTTGTGAAGTCATTGTATGTTCGCACTATCTTTTGTCTTCACTGAGTGACTGCGTGTTCTGTGTGGCTTCACAATATCTTCCTACCTGATCCTTACTACATTGCTGCTATTAGTCATTGTGCTTTCACTCTATTGAATACTTGACTATGGCTTACCTAATGTAGTCTACCTTCCGCTGCAGGGTAATAGGTTTATTTCTATCGTTTGTCTTCATAACTTCCACATTTTGAAGACTTTCATAAAAATCGCCTATTCACCCCCCCCCCTCTAGTCGATATAACGCACTTTCAATTGGTATCAGAGCAAGGTGCTCCATTGTTCTGTGTGATTCGGTTTAACCACCTGGAGTTTTAGCTATGTCGACTACAGGGATAATTAAAGTCTCCGCTGCGTGCCCCGTCTTCGATGGAACTGAATATCCCTACTGGAAGAATAAGATGCGCATGCATCTTGAAGCCATTGACGTCGACCTATGGTATGTCGTCAAGAACAGTGTTCCCAAGGCTGGAGAAGGTGTCACTGCTGCTGATGTCAAGAAGTTCGTTCAACTGGACTCTACTGCCAAGAATATCATCTGTGGCCATCTGACCAAAGGACAGTATGGCCGTGTGAGTGCTTTGGAAACATCTAAGCTGGTCTGGGACTGGCTCTCCAAGGTCAATGAAGGCGTCTCAACCCAGAGAGATCAGAGAATCGGTGTCCTTCGCAACCTCTTCAACCGCTTCAAGCGAAATGACAATGAGAATGTCCAGCTCACATTTGACCGACTCACTGACATCACAAATGAGCTTCAAGCCCTCGGCGCTACTGAGATCACCAAACATGAAGTCGTCAAGACACTACTGAGATCACTTGATAGTTCGTTTGACACCCTAGCCCTGATGATTCAAGAACGTCCTGATTTCAAGACACTCGATCTGTCTGACATACTTGAGAGGTTCAACACACATGAGTTTCAGCTTTCTGAGTAAAGAGATATCTACGGTCCAAACTATGGGCAAACTCGTGCCTTGAAGGCAAAAGCTGTCTCATCATCTGAAGAAGAATCTGATAGTAGTTCGGATGATCCTGAAGACATTGGAAGGGAACTTGCTATGCTTGTGAAGAAGTTCCAAAAATTCACCAAGAAGAAAGGTTTCAGAAAGTCTTCCCGATCAAGATCAAGGAATGATGAAGCTTCTGCTCACGACTACAAGAAGAAAGCATGTCACAAGTGCAAGAAACCTGGCCACTTAATCTCTGAGTGTCCACAGTGGGACAATGAGAACAAAAAGAAGAAGAAGAGCAAGGAATATGACTCTGACGACAAGAAGAAGAAGAAATACTCAAAGTCTTCTTCCAAGTCTTCCTCAAAGTCTTCATCACACAAGAAGAGCTCATCTGGCAAGGCACGTGCGTTTGTTGGCAAGGAAATGGATTCAGAGGAGGAGTCCGCTTCTGAGGAGGCGGAGGTGGAGTCTGAGGAGGAGTCCGATTCAGGCGTCGCAAGTCTGGCTACAGCATACGTTGCCAAGTCCATCTTCAACACTGAAGACAATGACTTCATCACCGACACCGATGCAAATGACAAGGACTACTCCGCTTCTACCTACTGCTTCATGGCACGCGGTGCCAAGGTAAACACATGCACTACTCACTATCAAACATCTAGTGACGATGACTCTGATTGTGGTTCAAAACCCAGCTACAAAACACTTGCTAAAATTGCAACTGAACAACAGAAAGCTATGGAACATATTCAAAAACTGTTAGACAGAAGCGATGATCTGTTAGGTGCTGAAATGACTCGATCTGAATCCTTAATTGAAGACATAAAAAATCTTCATGTTAAGTATGAGGAACTTGAAAGTCGTCATGAAACTCTCTCAACAACTCATGAAAAGCTTTCCTTTGATTATCTTCAAAGGAAGCAAGATCTTGAGAAATTGAGAGCGGCTCATGAAGATCTTCAAAAGGAAAACGAGTCACTTCGCGCCGAACAGATCAGCTCCGCTCAGGAAGGATTTGAACCACCATGTCTTAAATGCATTGAGCGTGATAATGCTACTACTGTTTTTGAATGTTCTACTGCTGCTACTATTGCAATATCTTCAACTGTTGATGTGGGAACTAACCCCTCTGCTGAGGATTGCACTGCTATTGCTGATGAGAATGCTAGGTTGAAGACATTGCTTGAAACAGGGATGTACAAAAGTCTTAAAGGGCATCAGACACTATGTGATGTCCTCAAAAAGCATATTTTGAACCGAAACCCGAGGAAAGAGGGTGTTGGGTTCGTAGGGAAAATGAATGCTGATGGCTCTTACTGGAAACCTGAGAAGTACCCTAAAACCACATGGGTTGTTGCAAAGGAATTTTCAGCAGATCCATCCACTCTATCTGGGTTCACTTGTGCTAACCCCATTGTCATTGATGAATCCTTTGATGCAAACTATAAACTGTTTAAGAATCTGAATGGTGAAGTGTTTGCCAGGTACATTGGTACTAACAGCAGGAATGGACCGGCTATGAAGAAGATCTGGGTTCCGAAAAGGTGTCTGGAGAATCTTGCTGTGAATGTCATCATGACACCTCACGTGAAGAAGACAAACCTCAGACCAAAGGCTTCATACGGTCCAAAGGCTTCATACAGACAGAGGACTCACCTGAGTCACACTAACGCAAATGTTTTGCAGGGAAACCATACTCAGTCATATGAATATGAGAGCGGTTCATCAAACCGCCATGTTCATAAGACCAAGAACTATTTTGCTTATTCTTAAGAGTACTATTGTCTGCCTGCAAGACTGTTTGCTAGGGCTCCAAAGCCAAAGTTCTCAGATGCTGCACTTAGACTTATTGCTTCTAAGCCACCCTTGAATATGTGGGTGGCTAAGAAAGCTTAACTCTCTTTTGCAGGGAAAGGTCTCCAGCAGAAAACCAAAATCATCTGACGCTATTGCTGGGGACCTTAAACATCTTGTAGGGCGCAAGATCAAATGCCCGAATGGTCTTACTGTGTACTTCGTGTTGTGTTTCGTAGTAATTTCAAAAAAAATCCTATGCACGCGCAAGATCATGTGATGCATAGAAACGAGGAGGGAGTGTGATATACATACCTAGTAGATCGACAACGGAAGCGTTTGGTTGATGTAGTCGTACGTCTTCACGATCTGATCGATCAAGCATCGAAACTACGGCACCTCCGAGTTCAAGCACACGTTCAGCTCGATGACGATCCCCGGACTCCGATCCAGCAAAGTGTCGGGGAAGAGTTCCGTCAGTACGACGGCGTGGGGACAATCTTGATGTACTACTGCAGCAGGGCTTCGCCTAAACTCTGCTACAATATTATCAAGGACTATGGTGGCTGGGGGCGCCGCACACGGCTAAGGAATAGATCACGCGGATCAACTTGTGTGTCTCTGGGGTGCCCCTTACCTCAGTATATAAAGGATCCAGGGAGAGGGGGCGGCCGGCCAAGGTGGGCGCGCCAAGGGGGAGTCCTACTCTCATCGGGAGTAGGACTCCTAGTTGGACAAGGAGAGAGGGGAAAGAGGTGGAAGAGAGGAAGGAAAGGGGGGCGTCGCCCCCTTCCCTTGTCCTATTCGGACTAGGAAGGGGAGGGGCGCGCGGCCACCTCTTGCCTCCTTCTCTCTTCTTCCTCAAGGCCCATGTAGGCCCAATAAACCCCCGGGGGGGTTCCGGTAACCCCCCGGTACTCCGGAAAAATGTCGATTTCACCCGGAACGATTTCGATGTCCAAATATAGGCTTCCAATATATCAATCTTTACGTCTTGACCATTTCGAGACTCCTCGTCATGTCCGTGATCACATCCGGGACTCCGAACAACCTTCGGTACATCAAAATGCATAAACTCATAATATAACTGTCATCGTAACCTTAAGCGTGCGGACCCTACGGGTTCGAGAACAATGTAGACATGACCGAGACACGTCTCCGATCAATAACCAATAGCGGGACCTGGATGCCCATATTGGCTCCTACATATTCTACGAAGATCTTTATCGGTCAGACCGCATAACAACATACGTTGTTCCCTTTGTCATCGGTATGTTACTTGCCCGAGATTCGATCGTCGGTATTCCAATACCTAGTTCAATCTCGTTGCCGGCAAGTCTCTTTACTCGTTCTGTAATACATCATTCTGCAACTAACTCATTTAGTTGCAATGCTTGCAAGGCTTAAGTGATGTCATTACCGAGAGGGCCCAGAGATACCTCTCCGACAATCGGAGTGACAAAACCGAATCTCGAAATACGCCAACCCAACATGTACCTTTGGAGACACCTGTAGTACTCCTTTATAATCACCCAGTTACATTGTGACGTTTGGTAGTACCCAAAGTGTTCCTGCGGTAAACGGGAGTTGCATAATCTCATAGTTATAGGAACATGTATAAGTCATGAAGAAAGCAATAGCAACATACTAAACGATCGGGTGCTAAGCTAATGGAATGGGTCATGTCAATCAGATCATTCTCTTAATGATGTGATCCCGTTAATCAAATAACAACTCATTGTTCATGGTTAGGAAACATAACCATCTTTGATTAACGAGCTAGTCAAGTAGAGGCATACTAGTGACACTCTGTTTGTCTATGTATTCACACTTGTATTATGTTTCCGGTTAATACAATTCTAGCATGAATAATAAACATTTATCATGATATAAGGAAATAAATAATAACTTTATTATTGCCTCTAGGGCATATTTCCTTCAGTCTCCCACTTGCACTAGAGTCAATAATCTAGTTCACATCGCCATGTGATTTAACAGCAATAGTTCACATCACCATGTGATTAACACCCATAGTTCACATCGATATGTGATAAACACCCAAAGGGTTTACTAGAGTCAATAATCTAGTTCACATCGCTATGTGATTAACACCCAAAGAGTACTAAGGTGTGATCATGTTTTGCTTGTGAAATAATTTTAGTCAACGGGTCTGTTACATTCAGATCCGTAAGTATTTTGCGAATTTCTATGTCAACAATGCTTTGCACGGAGCTACTCTAGCTTATTGCTCCCACTTTCAATATGTATCTAGATCGAGACTTAGAGTCATCCAGATCTGTGTCAAAACTTGCATCGACGTAACCTTTTACGATGAACCTTTTTTGTCACCTCCATAATTGAGAAAATTTCCTTATTCCACTAAGGATAATTTTGACCGCTGTCCAGTGATCTACTCTTAGGTCACTATTGTACTCCCTTGCATAACACAGTGTAGGGTATACAATAGATCTGGTACACAGCATGGCATACTTTATAGAACCTATGGCTAAGGCATAGGGAATGACTTTCATTCTATTTCTATCTTCTGCCGTGGTCGGGTTTTGAGTCTTACTCAATTTCACACCTTGCAACACAGGCAAGAACTCTTTCTTTGACTGTTCCATTTTGTACTACTTCAAAATCTTGTCAAGGTATGTACTCATTGAAAAAACTTATCAAGCGTCTTGATCTATCTCTATAGATCTTGATGCTCAATATGTAAGCAGCTTTACCGAGGTCTTTCTTTGAAAAATTCCTTTCAAACACTCCTTTATGCTTTGCAGAATAATTCTACATTATTTCCGATCAACAATATGTCATTCACATATACTTATCAAAAATGTTGTAGTGCTCCCACTCACTTTCTTGTAAATACAGGCTTCATCGCAAGTCTGTATAAAACTATATGCTTTGATCAACTTATCAAAGCGTATATTCCAACTCCGAGATGCTTGCACCAGTCCATAGATGGATCGCTGGAGCTTGCATATTTTTTTAGCACCTTTAGGATTGACAAAACCTTCTGGTTGTATCATATACAATTCTTCTTTAATAAATCTATTAAGGAATGCAGTTTTGTTTATCCATTTGCCAGATTTCATAAAATGCGGCAATTGCTAACATGATTCGTTCAGACTTAAGCATAGATACGAGTGAGAAACTCTCATCGTAGTCAACATCTTGAACTTTGTCGAAAACCTTTTGCGACAATTCCAGCTTTGTAGATAGTAACACTACTATCAGCGTCCATCTTCCTCTTGAAGATCCATTTATTTTCTATGGCTTGCCGATCATCGGGCAAATCCATCAAAGTCCATACTTTGTTCTCATACATGGATCATATCTCAGATTTCATGGCCTCAAACCATTTCGCGGAATCTAGGCTCATCATCGCTTCCTCATAGTTTGCAAGTTCGCCACGGTCTAGTAACATGACTTCCAGAACAGGATTACTGTACCACACTGGTGCGGATCTCATTCTGGTTTACCTACGAGATTCGGTAGTAACTTGATCTGAAGTTACATGATCATCATCATTAGCTTCCTCACTAATTGGTGTAGTAGTCATAGGAACAGATTTCTGTGATGAACTACTTTCCAATAAGGGAGCAGGTACAGTTACCTCATCAAGTTCTACTTTCCTCCCACTCACTTCTTTCGAGAGAAACTCCTTCTCTAGAAAAACTCCGAATTTAGCAACAAAAGTCTTGCCTTCGGATTTGTGATAGAAGGTGTACCCAACAGTCTCCTTTGGGTATCCTATGAAGACATATTTCTCCGATTTGGGTTTGCGCTTATCAGGATGAAACTTTTTCATATAAGCATCACAATCCCAAATTTTAAGAAACGACAACTTTGGTTTCTTGCCAAACCACAGTTCAGATTGTGTCGTCTCAACGGACTTAGATGGTGCCTTTTTAAACCTGAATGCAGCTGTCTTTAATGCATAACCCCAAAACGATAGTGGTAGATCGAAAAGAGACATCATAGATCGCACCATATCTAATAAAGTACGGTTATAATGTTCAGACACACCATTATGCTGTGGTGTTCCAGGTGGCGTGAGTAGTAAAACTATTTCACATTGTTTTAACTGAAGGCCAAACTCGTAACTCAAATATTTTACCTCTGTGATCATATCGTAGAAACTTTTATTTTCTTGTTACGATGATTCTCCACTTCACTCTGAAATTCTTTGAACTTTTCAAATATTTCAGACTTGTGTTTCATTAAGTAGACATGCCCATATCTGCTCAAATCATCTGTGAAGGTCGGAAAATAATGATACCCGCCGCGAGCCTTAACACTCATCGGATCTCATACATCAGTATGTATTATTTCCAATAAGTCAGTTGCTCGCTCCATAGTTCCGGAGAACAGCGTTTTAGTCATCTTTCCCATGAGGCATGGTTCACAAGCATCAACTGATTCATAATCAAGTGATTCCAAAAACCCATTAGCATGGAGTTTCTTCATGCGCTTTACACCAATATGACCTAAACGGCAGTGCCACAAATAAGTTGCACTATCATTATTAACTTTGCATCTTTTGGTTTCAATATTATGATTATGTGTATCACTATGATCGAAATCCAATGAACTATTTTCATTGGGTGTGTAACCATATAAGGTTTTATTCATGTAAACAGAACAACAATTTATTCTCTTACTTAAATGAATAACCATATTACAATAAACATGATAAAATCATATTCATGCTCAACGCAAACACCAAATAACACTTATTCAGGTTCAACACTAATCACAAAAGTATAGGGAGTGTGCGATGATGATCATATCAATCTTGGAACCACTTCCAACACACATCGTCACTTCACCCTTAACTAGTCTCTGTTTATTCTGCAACTCCCATTTCGAGTTACTAATCTTAGCAACTGAACTAGTATCAAATACTGAGGGGTTGCTATAAACACTAGTAAAGTACACATCAATAACATGTATATCAAATATACTTATGTTCACTTTGCCATCCTTCTTATCTGCCAATCACTTGGGGTAGTTCCGCTTCCAGTGACCAGTCCCTTTGCAGTAGAAACACTTAGTCTCAGGCTTAGGACCAGACTTGGGCTTCTTCACTTGAGCAGCAACTTGCTTGCTGTTCTTCTCGAAGTTCCCCTTCTTCCCTCTGCCCTTTTCTTGAAACTTGTGGTCTTGTCTACCATCAACACTTGATGTTTTTCTCGATTTCTACCTTCGTCAATTTCCGCATTACGAAGAGCTTGGGAATCGTTTCCGTTATCCCTTGCATATCATAGTTCATCACGAAGTTCTACTAACTTGGTGATGGTGACTAGAGAATTCTGTCAATCACTATCTTATCTGGAAGATTAACTCCCACTTGATTCAAGCGATTGTAGTACTCAGACAATCTGAGCACATGCTCACTAGTTGAGCGATTCTCCTCCATCTTTTAGCTATAGAACTTGTTGGAGACTTCATATCTCTCAACTCGGGTATTTGCTTGAAATATTAATTTCAACTCTTGGAACATCTCATATGCTCCATGACGTTCAAAACGTCTTTGAAGTCCCGATTCTAAGTCATTAAGCATGGTGCACTAAACTATCAAGTAGTCATCATATTGAGCTAGCCAAACGTTCATAACGTCTGCATCTGCTCCTGCAATAGGTCCATCACCTAGCGGTGCATCAAGGACATAATTCTTCTGTGCAACAATGAGGATAAACCTCAGATCACGGATCCAATCCGCATCTTTGCTACTAACATCTTTCAACACAATTTTCTCTAGGAACATATCAACATAAACACAAGGAAGCAACAACACGAGCTATTGATCTACAACATGATTTGCAAAATACTACCAGGACTAAGTTCATGATAAATTTAAGTTCAATTTAATCATATTACTTCAGAACTCCCACTTAGATAGACATCCCTCTAATCCTCTAAGTGATCACGTGATCCAAATCAACTAAACCATGTCCGATCATCACGTGAGATGGAGTAGTTTCATTGGTGAACATCATTATGTTGATCATATCTACTATATGATTCACGCTTGACCTTTCGGTCTCCGTGTTCCGAGGCCATATCTGTATATGCTTGGCTCGTCAAGTATAACCTGAGTATTCCGCATGTGCAACTGTTTTTGCACCCGTTGTATTTGAATGTAGAACCTATCACACCCGATCATCACGTGGTGTCTCAGCACGAAGAACTTTCGCAACGATGCATACTCAGGGAGAACACTTCTTGATAATTAGTGAGAGATCATCTTATAATGCTATCGTCAATCAAAGCAAGATAAGATGCATAAAAGATAAACATCACATGCAATCAATATAAGTGATATGATATGGCCATCATCATCTTGTGCTTGTGATCTCCATCTCCGAAGCACCGTCATGATCACCATCGTCATCGGCGTGACACCTTGATCTCCATCGTAGCATCGTTGTCGTCTCGCCAAGCTTGTGCTTCTATGACTATCGCTACCGTTTAGTGATAAAGTAAAGCATTACATCGCGATTGCATTGCATACAATAAAGCGACAACGATATGGCTCCTGCCGGTTGCCGATAACTCGGTTACAAAACATGATCATCTCATACAATAAAATTCAGCATCATGTCTTGACCATATCACATCACATCATGCCCTGCAAAAACAAGTTAGACGTCCTCTACTTTGTTGTTGCAAGTTTATATGGCTGCTACGGGCTTAAGTAAGAACCAATCTCACCTACGCATCAAAACCACAACGATAGTTTGTCAATTTGACTCCGTTTTAACCTTCGCAAGGACCGGGTGTAGCCACACTTGGTTCAACTAAAGTTGGAGAAACTGTCACCCACAAGCCACCTCTGTGCAAAGCACGTCGGGAGAACCGGTCTCGCGTAAGCGTACGCGTAATGTCGGTCTGGGCCGCTTCATCCAACAATACTGCCGAACCAAAGTATGACATGCTGGTAGGCAGTATGACTTATATCGCCCACAACTCACTTGTGTTCTACTCGTGCATATAACATCAACATATAAAACCTAGGCTCGGATGCCACTGTTGTGTTTCGTAGTAATTTCAAAAAATTTCCTACGCACACGCAAGATCATGTGATTCATAGCAACGAGGGGGGAGTGTGATCTACATACCTAGTAGATCGACAACAGAAGCGTTTGGTTGATGTAGTCGTACGTCTTCACAATCCGACCGATCAAGCACCGAAACTACGACACCTCCGAGTTCGAGCACACGTTCAGCTCGATGACGATCCCTGGACTCCGATCCAGCAAAGTGTCGGGGAAGAGTTCCGTCAGTACGACGGCGTGGTGACGATCTTGATGTACTACTGCAGTAGGGCTTCGCCTAAACTCCGCTACAATATTATCGAGGACTATGGTGGCTGGGGGCGCCGCATACGGCTAAGGAATAGATCACGTGGATCAACTTGTGTGTCTCTGGGGTGCCCCTTGCCTCAGTATATAAAGGAGCCAGGGAGAGGGGGCGGACGGCCAAGGTGGGCGCGCCAAGGGGGAGTCCTACTCCCATCGGGAGTAGGACTCCTAGTTGGACAAGGAGAGAGGGGAAAGAGGTGGAAGAGAGGAAGGAAAGGGGGGGCGCCGCCCCCTTCCCTTGTCCTATTCGGACTAGGAAAGGGAGGGGCGCGCGGCCACCTCTTGCCTCCTTCTCTCTTCTTCCTCAAGGCCCATGTAGGCCCAATAAACCCCGGGGGGGTTCCGGTAACCCCTCGGTACTCCGGAAAAATGCGATTTCACCCGGAACGATTCCGATGTCTAAATGTAGGCTTCCAATATATCAATCTTTACGTCTCGACCATTTCGAGACTCCTTGTCATGTTCGTGATCACATCCGGGACTCCGAACAACCTTCGGTACATCAAAATGCATAAACTCATAATATAACTGTCATCGTAACCTTAAGCGTGCGGACCCTACGGGTTCGAGAACAATGTAGACATGACCGAGACACGTCTCCGGTCAATAACCAATAGCGGGACCTGGATGCCCATATTGGCTCCTACATATTCTACGAAGATCTTTAATGGTCAGACCGCATAACAACATACGTTGTTCCCTTTGTCATCGGTATGTTACTTGCCCGAGATTCGATCGTTGGTATTCCAATACCTAGTTCAATCTCGTTGCCAGCAAGTCTCTTTACTCGTTCTGTAATACATCATTCCGCAACTAACTCATTTAGTTGCAATGCTTGCAGGGCTTAAGTGATGTGCATTACCGAGAGGGCCCAGAGATACCTCTCCGACAATCAGAGTGACAAAACCTAATCTCGAAATACGCCAACCCAACATGTACCTTTGGAGACACCTGTAGTACTCCTTTATAATCACCCAGTTACATATGACGTTTGGTAGTACCCAAAGTGTTCCTCCGGTAAACGGGAGTTGCATAATCTCATAGTTATAGGAACATGTATAAGTCATGAAGAAAGCAATAGCAACATACTAAACGATCGGGTGCTAAGCTAATGGAATGGGTCATGTCAATCAGATCATTCTCTTAATGATGTGATCCCGTTAATCAAATAACAACTCATTGTTCATGGTTAGGAAACATAACCATCTTTGATTAACGAGCTAGTCAAGTAGAGGCATACTAGTGACACTCTGTTTGTCTATGTATTCACACATGTATTATGTTTCCGGTTAATACAATTCTAGCATGAATAATAAACATTTATCATGATATAAGGAAATAAATAATAACTTTATTATTGCCTCTAGGGCATATTTCCTTCACTTCGTTCCTGAATCGCTTGCTACTCTCCCTATTAGTCCTAATCTGGATCTAAGCTTTCATAACCCACTGGTTCGTCAAATGTTTTTGCTTCACAATGCTCTTCGTGAAGCCTATCCCCCTAACTGCACTGTAGGGTACGACACCAGTGTCTTCAGAATGGATTATTGATAGTGGGTGTACAAATCACATGACTGGCAAAAGAAGCCTTCTTATGGACTCAACCTTACGTCCATCCGACGAGAGCCACATCACATTTGCTGACACTGGTAAAAGTAAGGTATTGGGTCTAGGTAGAGTTGCAATCTCAAGGGATCAACACATGGATAAAGTCATGCTCGTTCAATCCCTTGGCTTCAACTTAATGTCTGTCTCAATGCTTTGCGATTTAAACATGATCGTAATATTTGGAGAATATCGTTGCCTTGTTGTAATGGAATGTGACAAGTCTCTAGTATTTGAAGGGTATCGAAAAGATGATTTGTACATGGTAGATTTCTCAGCAGGACCACAGCTTGCCGTATGTCTTCTAGCAAAAGCTTCAGAATGCTGGCTCTGGCATCGGAGGCTTGGGCATGCTGGCATGAGGAACCTCCACACCCTGGCAAAGAAGAAGCATCTCATAGGCATCGAGGGCGTCAAGTTCAAGAAAGATCACTTATGCGGTGCCTATGAGGCAGGAAAGATGACGAGGGCCAAACATCCCTCGAAGACAATCATGACCACTACTCGACCCTTCGAACTGCTTCACATGGATCTTTTCGGTCCCACTCATTACTCAACTCTTACTACTACTGCTTGTCTCTATGGCTTTGTCATTGTTGATGATTATTCTAGATATACTTGGGTGCACATAATCCTTTACAAGACTTAAGTGCAGGATGTCTTCAGATGCTTTGCCAATCGAGCAATGAACAACTATGGCGCCAAGATAAAGCATATCAGAAGTGACAATGGCACTGAATTCAAGAACACTGGCCTTGATACATATCTTGATACCTTGGGCATCACACATGAATTCTCAGCCCCGTACACGCCACAGCAGAATGGGGTCGTCGAACGCAAGAACAGAACACTCATTGAGATGGCCAGAACGATGCTAGATGAATACAAGACTCCAAGAAAATTCTGGCCTGAAGCCATTGATACTGCATGCCATACAATCAATCGTGTTTATCTTCACAAGCTTTTGAACAAGACATCTTATGAGCTCCTTACTGGCAAGAAGCCAAATGTCAGTTACTTCAGAGTATTTGGCGTCAGGTGCTGGATCAAGGACCCACATCACACCTCAAAGTTTGCACCAAAAGCACATGAGGGTTTTATGCTTGGATATGGAAAGGATTCGCACTCCTACAGAGTCTTCAATCTCTTTCATTACAAAGTGGTTGAAATAGTGGATGTGCGGTTCGATGAGACCAACGGTTCACAAAGAGAGCAACTGCCAAATGTGTTAGATGAAGTTCCATCCAGTGAATCAATCAAGCTAATGGGAACTGGAGAAATTATACCTTCTGAAGCTCATCCTGAAGAAGAACTTATCATCTCAGCACTTGATCAACATGAAGACAATGCTCAGCCTGAAGACATTCCTTCTAACAACGACAATGATCAGCAAGAGCAAAATCTTTGCCCTGTACATCCTCGCGTTGCCAATGAAGTGCAGATTGAAACAATAATTGATAGCATCAATGCACCCGGTCCACTCACTCGTTCAAGGGCAACTCAGCTAGCAAATTTCTGTGGGCACTTCGCATTCGTCTCAATAACAGAACCCAAGAAAGTTGAAGAAGCCTTCATGGAACCTGAATGGATTCAAGCTATGCAAGACGAGCTTCAACAGTTTGAGCTGAATAATGTATGGGAATTGGTCAAGCGTCCCGATCCTCGGAAGCACAACATAATAGGCACCAAATGGATATACCGCAACAAGCAAGATGAGCATGGTCAAGTTGTCAGAAACAAAGCTCATCTCGTTGCTCAAGGATATACTCAAGTGGAAGGCATTGACTTCGATGAAACATTTGCTCCTGTGGCTAGACTTGAAGCCATACACATACTGCTGGCCTATGAAAATCATCACAACATACTTCTTTATCAAATGGATGTGAAGAGCGCCTTCCTCAATGGCAAGATTGAAGAAGAAGTGTATGTTGCACAACCTCCTGGCTTTGAAGATCCAAAACATCCTGACATGGTATACAAGCTCAACAAGGCACTGTATGGCCTCAAACAAGCCCCTCGGGCCTGGTATGACACACTCAAATACTTCCTGAAGAGCAAAGGCTTCATACCTGGTTCTCTCGACCCCACTCTCTTCATGAAGACATATGATGGTGAACTGTTTGTGTGCCAAATATATGTGGATGACATTATCTTCGGCTGCACCAATCAGAAGTACAGTGAAGAGTTTGGATATATGATGCAAGAGCAATATCAAATGTCTATGATGGGAGAGCTAAAGTTTTTTCTCGGTCTTCAAATACGACAGCAACACAACGGCATCTTCATATCTCAAGAGAAGTATCTCAAAGATTGCCTGAAGAAGTTCGGTATGCAAGACTGCAAAGGCTTCACGACGCCAATGCCAGCCAAGCATCATCTGGGTCCTGACGACAATGGTAAAGAGTTCGATCAAAAGGTATACCGCTCCATGATTGGTTCTTTACTTTATCTATGTGCATCTAGGCCAGATATTATGCTTAGTGTTTGCATGTGTGCTCGATTCCAAGCGGCACCAAAGGAGTCGCATCACTTAGTTGTGAAGCGAATTCTTCGATATTTGGCTCACACCCCAACTCTAGGATTATGGTATCCAAAGGGCTCAGAGTTTGATCTGGTTGGATTCTCGGATGCTGATTATGCTGGTGACAAAGTTGATCGCAAGTCTACATCAGGCACATGTCACTTTCTGGGACGATCACTTGTATGTTGGTCTTCAAAGAAGCAGAACTGTGTATCTCTCTCCACTGCTGAATCTAAATACATTGCTGCTGGATCTTGCTGTGCTCAGCTTCTGTGGATGAAGCAAACGCTCAAGGACTATGGCATTCATCTGAAGCAAGTGCCACTCTACTGCGACAACAAAAGCGCCATCAAGATTGCCAACAACCCAATTCAGCACTCGAAGACAAAGCACATTGAAATTCATCATCACTTTCTCAGAGATCATGTTGTGAAGGAAGATATTGATATCATACACATCAACACTGAAGAGCAATTGGCAGATATCTTCACCAAGCCCTTGGATGAGAAGAGATTTTGCAAGTTACGGTGTGAGCTAAATATCCTGGAATCCTCAAATGTCCTGTGATCAGGCACACATCCTAACCCTTATGCATATTGATGACTTAGATGTGCAACACACGAAGTAAAGTATATCTTCAATCAATGAAGACATACATTCTAAGTGTGAATACATTAATGTGGAATTTTACTTCGGAGCGCCACGATAATTGTGCGACATGTATGGGTCTAATACTTCCTATACGGTGGGTAACGCCACCACCAAATATTCTATTTTGAAGTGTTTCACTCATGGTGTTACCTTGCTATGTCTTCACATTTGGTTTGGCTTCAATCTCAACATGTCTTCATGATTATCTTCACTATGTTGATTATATATATATACTAGTGTTCTATCCTCTACAGCATTCACTTATAGCTATGTCTTCTTGTTGAATCTTTTGAACTAAGTGAATGTGATCGGACTCTAACCTCTCTATGCTATCTATCTCAAACTCTATCTCTCCAAATCATATGCATTCTATTGAAACTGTCAAATGTCTTCTCTGCGTCCTTGTCAGCAGAAGATACAAAGACAAACCTTAAGTCCACTTTCAATGCTCATTCCTCCACATGAAACCCGGAGAAGTAGGAACGACCACCCGACAATCCAGGCGTGCGTGGGACGTGGAACAAACCCCAAAATTCTGCATGATGGCCACGTGTTCCTCAGATGCGAATCGCCAGGGGCACCTGTGTAATAACGCAGTGCCACCCCTGTACCTATAAATACACACTTCACGGCGGTCATTATCTCTTCTTCCACTCTCGCACGAACCCTAGTGCCACCGCTAGCCCTCGACGACGCCGGCGATGAAGCGCTTCGCTGCCGCAACCTCTCCGACGCCGTCTTCACGCCGACCGCGGACGTCATCCTCTCCGCCGTCGCCGTAGGTGTCCTCCGTCGCCAAGTTAGGGCACGGAAGATCGAACTGCTCGGCCTCATCTTCCACTCCGTCTAGCAATTCTTAGTGTGGTAAATAAAACTTCCTTTTTACGGCATCGTTGATCCTATGGCTTTGTCACTTTCTACCACAAGCAGTTTCTATTCACACAAGTTAGATCTCTCTCATACTGCATCTCATAACATGCCTAGTATATTCACTTATGCTTCACAAAGTAGTTAGATTCCTCACTTGTACTGATCTCTGGATTCGTACAAATCTAGAACCAACTCCTTATCTATGAGTGAATGTCTTCGCACGATGAGGTCAATGTCTTCTAAACTGATTTATATTCAAAATCTTCTGAGAATGCATATGACCTCTTCCCCTTCCCTTGCACCTTAATGCTGTCACAGGTACATGTCTGTGGGAGAATCCCTTGGTTCTCATAGTCTGCATTCATTTGCAGAATTCTTACAGCATCATATAAATTCTCCCGAAGTAAGTTCCTGTTTGTCCAGGAAGCGAAAATCTTTGAAGCCTTTGAACGTTTTGAGGCCTTTCAGTTTAAAGTTCATGGCTTCAGAGAAATCAGCAAGGAAGGGTGGTAGAAAGCGTCGTGGAGAAACATCTAGAGATCTGCCAGATGACCTCTCAGAACTGTACAAGACAGATCCTGAAGAGGATTACAATCAGCGCAAGACCCGAATCCAATGGATTCGAAGATATTGGGCAGAACAATGGTTCAAATACCAATTTGTAACCCAGGAATATGCTGAGAAAAATGCCATCAAGAGACCGTGGGGAGACATCCTATACAAGAATCTTCAACCCAGGTCCAGAGATGAAGCCATTGAACAAGGCTTCTATCCCTGCATGGTCCGTGGGCCACAGCCTGCTGATGCACACCCATCGTCACTACTATGGTGTCGTGACGACATTCTGTTCAAGCGCAACTTCCAGTTTGCCCAGAACTCAATGAAGCAAAACAAGAAGACATTGGGACTAGACTTCAACCCTGGTCCCTCAGCTCCAAGGGCTGATGGCACACGAGATGCAGAACCCAATGTCGTCGGTCCTTTCTACAACCTTGAAGGCCTCATCACCCATATCTTGGTTCAAGGGACTGCAGTGAATGAGCCTGCATCTGACGCTGAATCAGATGAAGCGCCTGCAGCGCCGAAGCCAAAGAAGTTGAAGAAGCCTAAAGCTTCAAAGCATGCCCCTTCACCAAAAATCTCACGGGTGAAGCCACTGGCAACTGCACCTCCTGAAGACAGTGTGCAGTCCGAAGATTTATCACGCATCTCCAAGCCCCAGAAGGTCAAGATGCCTCTGCCACACACCGGCCAAGAGCTAATAGCTGCTGCCATTCTGCGCAATGATGCCATTGATCAGTCAAGTGATGAAGATCTTGCAGATGACGCTCTTGAGCAACTCATCAAGAGCAAAGAAGAAGCTGAAATCTTCAATGATCTGCCTCTCTTTGATGTAACAGTCATTCATAACTTCATAGATGAATGGTTTGACACGCCAAACATCAGCTTCGATGATCTCCAACTATCCATTGGCCTCAGTGTCACCTTCCATGGCGCCATTGCTTCAGAGTTAGCTATCGCCCAGCGCATTGTTGAACTGAGGCAGAAGATTGACTTTGAGAAATCTCAGTTCAAGAAGCATATGGCCAAGCTCAGCGTGCAAGACGTGAAGAATTTCAAGATTATGCTGCACGAGCTCAAGGAAGCCTTTCTAAAGAAACGTGCAGAAGCTCAGGGTTCTCGTGAGCACATGAAGGTCCTGGCTGATAGGTGTGTGCAAGCCTACAATGAGGCTGAGAAGCGCAAGGCCCTTGGGCGTCCTGGCATTGACCCCAGGATGGCTGCCAAGAAGCAGAAGAAGCCCACTATGGCTGAACCTGAATCACCAAGGCAGGAGGCAGATCCCCTTGTCTTCCCAACTAGCATGACTGGCCTGAAGCCAAAGGCCAGGTCAACCGCTTCAGAACTGAAGAAGACCAGGACTGCTGAGGCTGAAGCAAGGAAGAGAAAACATCCTGAAGCCTCTGCTACTGCCCCCGCCAAGAAGAAAAGAAAGACCAAGAAGGAACGGGCTGCTCCCACAGAGCCCTTGATTGTTGAACCCATTTCCATGGTTCACCCCGACGCCGATCCACAAGAACGTCAACTGACTGTCCATGAGCCTGCTTTCACAGAGGCTCATGAAGCTGAAGACTTTCCAACAGCTGATCCCATCACTGCTGAAGACATTGGTCATCATGACCATGTTGAAGATGATGTAGCCCTTCCTCAGCTAGAACACCAACAGGTATCATCGCCTGTGCTAATGCACAGCGAACTCATCAGCATTGGTCGTCCACTGACGCCAATTGCACAGGATGCTTCATGGGCGGATTGCCCACAAGAGGAAGAAGACTCTGAGGCCCAGCCAATACAAACTCCACAGGCGTCGCCCGCGTTGCGCAGGCTTCGCAAAGGTCCAAGGCCTCAAGTCTCTGCGTCTGAAACTAAAACTGCTGAAGACATTCCAGCTGCATCAGCCAATGAAGAAGAAGTACCACAAGCTGCTACTCCCCTGTCCCACCAAGAAGCAGTTCTCGAGGAGAACGTGATTGAAAATCTTGCGGCTGCCACCACCAACACCATTGAAGCCACTGACGCTGTCATGGCTGAAGCTAATGTGGAGCCCTCACCAACAAAAGCACCAGAAGTCAGCGAAGCCACTGATCCCGCTACTTCTGTTCCTGAGTCTACTGCCGGTCCCCAGTTCGACTATCATGTTGAGCACAAGCCTCAGGTACAGAAGCCAATCCCAAGATTGCCAAGGTTCCCAGGTCCTGCATCAGCACCTGGCTCCTTCAATATCAATGGCTTCAGAGCAGACAACACATTCCTCAACAGCTCCAGGAACCCCTACTCCAGGGAAAGAATATCATCTGATCGGTTCTGGAGTTATCCATAGTGAAGCTATTACTCATGCATTCTTTACAACCAAGGTCGCATCTTCCCACACAAGCGCCTTGACATTGAAGCAATAGCTGGTCTGCCCTGTCTGGAAGAAGCTCTGGATTGCTTCAAAGAGGTTGGACAGCTGTCGTTCGTCACTGACCAAGAGCATTGGAATGAAGAGTTGCTGCTCCAATTCTATGTCACACTTCACATCCGCGGGTATAGCAGAGATCCGAAGACTTGGGTCCTGGAGTGGATGACAGGAAACGTTCATCACGAAGCCAAAGCCTTTGACATCATTAAGCTCAGTGGTTTACCCAGTCCTGGCGATCTCTACGAGCATGGCTGTCAGCTTCATAGTGAAGCTATTGAGAGCACCTTTCAGAAGACTGAACCTAATATGAGTCAGATGCTCAGTATGATGAAGCCATTGCCCCAAGATGCTGCTTATCCCACGGAGTTCTTCGTTGAAGACCTTGAGTATCTGCCAAGAACCATTTATCACATCATAAGGCGAACTCTCTGGACAATCAAAGGACATTCTCCCCATGCCAAGCTGGAAGGTGCAATGAAGACCTTGGTCTTCTACATTCATCATGGAAAATGCTTCAATACACAGGATTTCTTCATTCGCCAACTTGCTGCACCTGGCTCTGATCTGTTTGGTTTGAAGTTCTACGCCCCTTGGGTGATGCGGCTGATCAAACTTCACTTCGCTATCTCATATTAGCCCTCGGCCCGCAACCATCGGATCTTTTTGCCTGATGTGGACATGTCTATTGAAGCCATCTATCCTGAGCCTGCCAAGGAACCTCTCAGTCTTCAGAATGCAGAGCATCAAAGTTTCACTCAGAACGTTGAAGGCGTTGAAGCCGTAACTCGTGTGTATCGTTTGACTGGCACTACATGTGCACCGCATCCTGCTCTCACTGAAGCCACTGACAGTACAACTGCTCCACGACCCAAGAAGCGCACTCGTGTTCTCAACGACCGAGAGCTTCTTGTGGCTCTTCATCAGAAACAGGATAGGCATCATGACTGGCTGAAGCGTTAGATGCAAAGCCTCTTGGTGGATGTTAATCGCATTTGCAATCTTGCCACCAAGAATGCTTTTGTTGCCCATGAAACCTCTCGCCGCACATGGAAAGGGATAACACTGATGTGTTCTGAAGATGATCTTCAAGAGGATGGTTTCACTGAGCGATTCAAGTTTGACTCCACACCTCCTCGAAGAGCAGTGCTGCGACGAACTCCATCCCTTGAAGACTCTGAGTTCTCTTCCTCTGCTGCAACTGTGAATGCCAGAGTAATCGAGGATGAAGACGATGCTACTTCACCGCCACCTCCTTCAGCACGCTTCGACTCTGCTCCAAGCTCTTCAGCACCGCCAAACACAACCAACGACCCTGCTGCTTCACCTACTCCTCATAGGAATGAGTAGATGCTCTATGTCTTCAAACCTTTTTGGTCCTTACTGACAAAAGGGGGAGAAGCATATGAGGTTGATAGTCTTCAAGCGGGTCCATATGGGCGGGTGCTTTATATTTTGCTTCGTGCTTACAACTCTCGTTTTGCTTTATATTTGGTTCTTTGAGTTGTAACACTTAAACTCGATGGTCGTCTGCTACTTATTTGCCACCTTGTGTTGCGATGATAAATTCCGCATGTGCATTTTCCATTCTGTAGACGTCCATTTTCCATTATGCATGTCATTATCTTCATATACTTTCACATGCATAGTGGATTGTCATCATAAGTTGAAGTGGATCTCCACAAGTACAACCTGCCATGTGCATTTGCATTCCAAAAGCAAATTACTTATATGCACATCTTCAGGGGGAGCCCTTGCAACTTATGAAGACAATTCCTTATCCTTTACAATTTCACAGATTATATTCCCCGTTGAAAACTTCAACTAGTTTGTCATCAATCACCAAAAAGGGGGAGATTGTAAGTGCATCTAGTGCCACCCCTAGTTGGTTTTGGAGTATTGACGACAAACCTAGTTGAGGGACTAATGTGTTTGTGAGAATTGCATGATAACACAGGTAGAAGTCCCTCATTGATTCGGTTTTCCTACCAGAGATGACCCCTAAAAATGTATGAAGACATTGAAGTCAAAGGTGGTATATGAAGATATTCACATTGAAGACTATGACAAGAGAAGACACCACATGAAGCCTATGGAGCTCGAAGACTTAGATCTTTCGTAGTTCTCTTTCTTCTGTGTTGAGTCATAGGAACCACCGTACTGTTAAGTGGGGTCCAAGAGAACCAGTCAGAATGACTGAAGTGATGCTTAAACAAAACCTATGTCTTCGAGTGAAGACTTTGAGAGCGAATCTTGTCCAGAGTCGGGCAAGTCAGCTTTGCTTGAAGCCCAAGTAAAGTTGTCATGTGAGTTTGAAATCTGACCGTTGGAACACGTGTCAGTTCCTTAGTGACCCAGGGTCATTTCGAACAAATCAGGTCGGGTTGCCAAGTGGCTATAAATAGCCCACCCCTACAACCATAAACGGTTGGCTGCTCAGATTCAGAGTACGGCTTTTGTCGTTTGAGAGCAACCCACCTCGAAGCCTTTGAGAGAGAATTCCTTGCGAGGATAAAGCCCTAACCACCCAGAGCCAAAGAGAATTAGGCATCACTTAAGTCTTCTTGTCTGTGTGATCTGAAGACTTATTACACTTGAGGAATGTGCATCCTCCAGCCGGTTAGGCGTCGTGTTCTGAGCATCCAAGAGACATTGTGGATTGCCGGTGAACGAAGTCTATGAAGGTTTGGGAGTCTACCTTGAAGACTTACCAGAGTGATTGGGCGAGGTCTGTGTGACCTTAACTCAAGGGGAATACGGTGAGGACTGGGTGTCCTGAGCTGCGTGTTCAGGACTGGGTGTCCGGGACTGTGTGTCCTAAGGTTTAAATACCTAGCCGCCCTAACCAGACGTACAGTTGTCACAGCAACTGGAACCGGTCCAACAAATCATTGTCTTCAGCGAGTCACTGGTTTCATCTTCCCTTCCCTTTACTTACTGTTACTCCTTGTGAAGTCATTGTATGTTCGCACTATCTTTTGTCTTCACTGAGTGACTGCGTGTTCTGTGTGGCTTCACAATATCTTCCTACCTAATCCTTACTACATTGCTGCTATTAGTCATTGTGCTTTCACTCTATTGAATACTTGACTATGGCTTACCTAGTGTAGTCTACCTTCCGCTGCAGGGTAATAGGTTTATTTCTATCGTTTGTCTTCATAACTTCCACGTTTTGAAGACTTTCATAAAAATTGCCTATTCACCCCCCCTCTAGTCGATATAACGCACTTTCAAATCCGATAAAAGAAAACTGACGAATAGGCTAACGAATGAGCGTTCGTTATCTGTAACTAACGAGCGAAAACCGTTCGTTAAAAACAAACGTCCACTAAACAGAAAACCGAAAAACGGCGAATCAAAAAAAACGACTAGGGTTTTCTAACGAAAACCAAACCGGTTTTCTAAAAAAACGAACGGCGCTAACCTCTGGCGAGCTTCGGCACGGCCGCGGCTCCAACGAGGGGCGGCGCAACGTGGGGCGGCGGCGGCGCGGGCAACGGGCGGCGGCGGCGGCTCGCGGCAAGGGGCGGC
>NC_041380.1:355273044-355300575 GCF_002162155.2 Triticum dicoccoides
GTCGGCTTTTAAAGAGGGGGTCGGTGCCTTGGGGGAGGGGCACGACGCGGGGAATGGAGTCCAAGCCGGACTCCGGTTCGGTGGTGGCGGCGGCGCGGTCTCCCGGTAGGAGACGGAGGCGTGGGGTGAGGTGGGCCGGCGCTGGGCTTCGGCCCAGCTAGGCCTTGGCGCATTTTTTAAATAATTCCGCTGAAACTTAGAAAAATCCTAGAAAATAAAATAAAATTCTAAAAATGCCAAAACAAATTTTCTCTGTCTAAATAAAATATTTAGAACGAGATGAACATTTTCTTGGCCCTAAAATGCAATTTCGAAAACGTGCAATTTTTCTAATGCAACTAAAATTGCAAATAAAATCCAAATAAATGCAAAATTGATTCTAATATTTTTCCTCCAATATTTCATTTGTTTGGAGAAGTCATATTATCTCCTCTCATATATTAATATGAAATATTTTTGGAGAGAAAAATAATTAAAACCAAAATCCTCGTTTCGAAATTTGATAAAAATCAAATTTGAAAACCGAGGAAATCCCCAAGTCTCTCCGAGGGTCCTTGAGTTGCTTAGGATTTCAAGGATCATGGGACGAAATGCAATAAAATATGATATGCAAGAATGATCTATGTATAACATTCCAAATTGAAGATTTGGGATGTTACATTGTGTGTGGCAATTGAGATCATCAACTGCAGAGCTACATTTACTGTCTCCAACTGCTGACACTGCACCCATTAGAGCGCTGAAACACTTAGTGCTTATCTTCGAATTACACTGGAGCGACTTCTGTCTTTTCTTTTCTGCATTCATCAACACTGCGTCAGAGTCTGAAATACCCATGCATAAAAAAACAATAATGTGAGTATGGGTGAAGTGTGCGCACAATTAGTACAGTGTAAAGGTAGCAGATAGCAGGTTAGTGAGAAATAAATGACAGGAGACATATGATAGCTCTACAACATGCATGGCACACTAAAGTCGGCGATATACCCCGCGGTATGATTCGGCCGGAGTTATAACCCGGCTGGGACTTAGTAAACCGGCAGGTGTTAAAGCAGGTGGTAAACCGGGAGGTGTTAAAGCAGGTGGTAAACCGGCAGGTGTTAAAGCAGGTGGTAAACCGACAGGTGTTAAAGCAGGTGGTAAACCGACAGGTGTTAAGGCAGGTGGTAAACCAATTGGTGTTAAGTCAGACGGTAAACCGGCTGACATTTAAGACAGACGGGTAAAACAGACAGTTAACCCAGACGGTAAACCGACCGGTTGTTAAACCGACTGATAGTTAAGACAGGAGTTAAGTCAGATGATAACTCAGCAGACATTCTTAAACTGGCACCAATTAACTCCCGGCAGACCATCTTAAACCGGCACCAGTTAACTCCCAGGCAGGCAGTGGTAACTGGGTTGCCAGGAGTTATGAAGCCCGAGACGTTATGAAGCCCAAGATGTTAAGAAGCCCAAGAAGAGAAGTTATAATAGTTAAGTCTTAAGTCCGAGTTGGACTCTACATGTAAACCACCCCTTCAACTTATATAAGGAGGGGCAGGGCTCCCCAAAGTGGGACAAGTAAGAGGAAACAATCTTAAGGGTTAGGGTTAACTGGGAGAGCCGGTTTACGGCGACTTCCTCATGATCATAATGAGATCTAGCCACAAACAGCATGTAGGGCTATTACCGGATGATGTTTCCCAGGGCCCAAAGCTGTCTAAATACTTGTCTTGTGTTGCGTCTCTCGATTCTGCTCAATCCCTCTCAAGCTACCACGTAGATGTGTTGGCCTCACGATTAAGTCCTCACACTAGGACATCTGCCGTGACAATTCCACGACAGTTGGCGCCCACCATGGGTCCCGCACACGATGGTGTTGAGTTCTTGGAGGGATCTCTCCCAAGATCGAGAAATTTGCAAAAAAAAATCGGATGAAAAGCCGGCGCATATGGTTCCAAATCAACTCCGAGTTCATCAGTCCAGGGTTATAGTCTGCTGGATTTAAGATTCAAGGAAATTAAGGTTGTGATCTTGTTGCTAATGCTGAGCCGCCGAGGTGTAACCCAGAGAAGAGGCAAGTCCACCTGTCTGACTCGCCTCGCCTCTGCCACGATTTACTACTGCCGCCAAGTCGCCGCTTGTGAGACATTTCCGAGTCGCCCTAGCTTCAGACCACAGCGCCGGTTTTACCTTTGCAGCACCCTGTCTCGCTAAGTCCCTGCCTGAGAGCCGGCCTCGTTCTGTCAGGTGATCAAGTGAGTACCACAGACTAGTACTCTCAGCTTCACACATGCGATGATCCGAGTCAGAATAAGGAAGACGAAGAAAAAGTCCAAGCAAAATACGACCCGGCAAGAAAGTGGAGGGAGTTTTGGATTCGGACTCTGCCGCTTGCGGCCGGGTTGGGCCGCCCTGCCGCTGTGTTTCCGTTGGAGTTAAAAGCACTGGGGGCCCTAGAACTTGCTCTCAATGTGATGGTTTGGTCCTACAACTTGAAAAATGACCCTACCCAGTCCCTGAACTTGCTCAAGATGTGCAAATCAAGTCCTGACGAATCCGAGCTTGCCATGTGGACTCGTGGGTGCGCACCCGGTCACCGCGTCGCATTTTGCAAAGACCCCCCTGCCGTTGCTTGGAATCAACCCGCACTACCACCATTTCACCTGAATTAATTAAAGGAGACCACGGTCTGCCCCCCCGATCCAGACAACCCGCAGCTCACTCCCCTCTCTGTTTTCTTGCTTTGCTCCTCTGCTCTTCGCCGCAGCTCTTCGCCGCCGTCCAGCCCGCCGCAGCCGCCAAGCAAGCTAGCTGCCATGGTTTCTTGGAGTGATTCCGGATCGAGCTCGTACGCGTCAAGTGGTGACGAAGTCACCAGTCGGGTGAGATCCTGTCCAGGTTCAAATGAGCATCTAGGGTTTCTGAAAAATGCGATTTCTTACCAGATTTTGTTTTAGGGTCCTCGCACCATTGAGAGCACCGATTGGGCAGGCCTTGCTGCAGATCTACCTAATAGGTGTGAGCACCAAGCAGTGTGTGAGAAGTTTGTTGCATTTGAGTCTGTTGATAGTGGAAGAAGATTTCTGGGTTGTGCACAAAAGGTTAGTACATGTTGGTAGTTGTAGATTGAGATGGTAGTGTTGTAGTACTAGTTCATTTGATATTGAACTTGATCTGTTGTGCCATTTTGTGCCATTTAGTTTATTTTAGTTGTTCAAATATGTATTTTTGTGCAAACAGACATGTTGAAACTTGATTCAGTGAGTTAACTGAATTTTGATTCAGTTAACTTAGTTTTGTCCAGTTAACTGCATTTTGATTCAGTGTTTTCTTCAGTTAACTGAATTATGCATCTCCTCACCAATTTTAGGATGGGCCTAAATGCCCCTATGTGCATTGGGTTGACCCAGAGTGGCCTCCAAAATTGAGGACCAGTCTAGCTAGGATCTGGGGCATGTATGAAGATGAGGTCACATCCAGGATTAGGCAAGCTGTTGTTCAGGCTGAAGAAAATGTTAGGGTTGTGAAAGAGAAGGAAGCCATGGAAAAAGACCTGAGGTTTTTTAAACTTGATTTTGCTAAGATGGTGGCTGACAAAGAGCAGGCAATTACTGAATTGGGCAACACAAGGCTAGCTTTGTCTGACCTAAAGCTAGAACTTGAGAAGAAGAGAATGGATGACAAATCAGTGACCAACATTCATCAGGTGGTCAGGGCTAAGGCAGAGAAAGAGAGGGATGAGATGAAGCAAGAGAGGGACAAATTAAAGGAAGAAAGGGATGTGTTGAAGAAAGAGATTAAGAAGCTAGAGTATATGATTGGTGACCTGTTCAAGCATAAAGAGGACACCAAGTGCAAGATAAGGAAGGTTAGGGAGCTGCTAGATGAATTTGAGTGATCATCTGGACTTGTTTAGTTAATGATTATCAGTGGACTTGTTTAGTTAATTTGGGTTATCTTTGATGCCCTGTATCCAGATGCACTGTACTATTTGCTGCAATCAACAAGCATGCACTATGTTATCTGAATTTGGTTAAGTGAATTTGGATTATCAATGCTCTGCCAGTTAACTGAATTGCTTTTCTGTTGAACTTAACTATTATTCAGTTATCTGAATGTAGATTCAGTGAAGTGAGTATTTCTTTGGTTAACTGAACATTGTTTCAGTTTACTGATTTGTTATGTCAATTTACTGATTTGTTATGTCAGTTTACTGATTTGTTATGCCAGTTCAGTGTTTTTTATATATATACAATGAAATTTTATCAAATTTTTTGTATAAGATTGTTTTTGCAGTTAACTGAAGTTTGCTATACAATGTTAACTGAATATGGTTCAGTTAACTGTTATTTGTTCAGTTATCTGAAAGTTGCATACACTGGTATTTTGGATCACAGAATGGTAGATGCATGATTTCATTAAGTTACTTCAAACATTCCATACACTACATCACATATCATAGAAGGAGGAACTAGGATTTATTACATTGCATCACATGAAAGCTTATTCATCTGGATACAGAATTCATGTAGATACTGCATGACAAATACAAACCAGATACTGCATCACATAAAAACTTCAGTTAACTGCAAATAGCCGGGAGTATCTAGATACTGCATCACATAAAAACTTATTCATCTGGATACAGAATTCTACTCCACCTCATCCTAGTCACCTGAAAGGGATGGAAGTTTGCCCTCCTCCTTGCCCAGTGGATGACATCATCATCACTAGGGTTGGAGCCAAGGGGGAATGCCTCATGGAACTGCTCCATGTCTTTGCGGTTGCGTGCTGCAAGTATCCGCTGAGCTAGGTTCCTTCTCTCCGTCCTTCTTGCCTCTCTGCACCTGGCTACCCTTGGCACCTGTTCTTCTTCATCGATGACCTCTCCAAGATCCATCTCTATCTGTCCTAGGGTTTTCTCTGGCGGCTAGGGGGAGGAGAAGGGATTGTGGCTGTTGTTTGTGGCAAATGGGGGTGCTTTATATAGTAGAAATGGTGGTTGGTAGGTAGGCATTAGATTTATGGTGGTAGGTAGGCCCAATGTTAGAGTCAACTGTTGGTTTCCAAAGTAATAAACACTCTGAATTTGAACTTAACTGAATTATAACTAACACTCTGAATTCTAACTAAATGGAATTTGAACTTAACTAGATTATAACTAACACTCTGAATTTAAGTTAACTGAATTCTTACTAAAGGGAATTATAACTTGACTGAATTTTAACTTAACAGTCTGAACTAGACTGAAGTTTTACCAAACTGAATTCTTACTAAAGGGAATTATAACTTAACTAAATTTTAACTTAACAGTCTGAACTTAACTGAATTTTAACTTAACAGTCTGAACTAGACTGAATTTTGACTAAAAATGAGTCTGAAACTTGAATTTCTGTATGAGGTGCCATATGTACAAATTGCTATTTATAGTAAGTGCTCCACATGCAGAAAGAAGAGAAAGAAACAAGTAAAGCAGTACTGTATGCAACATTTGCATCACAGCAGTGCAGCACACCACATTTGCAAGATTGGAAGCAGTCGAGTTGCATACCAACATCATGCATGTTCAGATAATTACAGATAACTTATGTGTTGTATATAGTAGCACACCTAACCATAGAATGTCCAAAAGAGTTCTAACTTATATGCTGTGATGATATAGCAGCATACCTAGCTAACAGCCCCATCTTACTAACTTATATGCTGTCATATATATCAGCATACCTACCTAACAGCATCATATCTCTAACTTATATGCTGTGGTATAACAGCATACCTAAGCAGCACCTCTTGCAAACGCAGCATTCTTCAGTCCTTGAGCAGCTTCAGGCGCTCGGAGCGGCGCACCTCCAGAACAGCTGCCCTCTTCACTGCTGCTTTCTTCTTCTTGCTAACCTCCTGAACAGCCGGCGCCACCTCCTCCTCCTCAACCTCCTGCTTGATGATAGCAGATTCAGGCAGATCTGGCAGGTCGTCCACCTCAATGGGAACATTGCGGCCATCATCCATGGCGGCTCCGACCGGCGCAACAATCTGCACCTCCGGCTCATCGTATGACAAGAGGACGACCTCCGGCACCTCCTCGTCAGATGACTCATCGTCGGAGTCGTCGTCAGGCCCGAAGAGGACAGACGGACCTTGACGGTCCCAGTAGGTGGCGTTGACGGGCACCGGCAGGGCAAGCACGAAGTCGTGGACGTGCTCGGTCCTGGACGCAACGCGCTCTGCATCCGGCTGGGCCGGTGCCGCGGTGGATGAGCGGTACATCCACCAGCGGGCCTGCTGCCTGGGGTCAGGGGAGCGCTGAACCTCGCGCATTGCCTAGAGGAGGATGGTCGCCGGAGGAACGTTGATGCCGTCGGGGAAGGCACGACGCTTCTTAGCATCCGTCATCACCTTGACGAGACCGCGTGCGTGGATCTTCATCATCTGCACACTTGGGAACCACCGCACGATCTCTTTGTATTGCGCGCGAAGCTCGGGGTTGTCGCCGGCCAGCTGTTCGACGGCTTTCTGCCATCCGAGACTCTGGTCCATGGCGGCGGCGGTGGCGTGGTCGTCGAAAACCACTCCCATGAACCTTTGCATTCTACTTCCACCCAGCCCATTGCAATGGGAAATATGCAGTCATTAGGATCAATTCCAACAGCACTAAGGAGCACTCCTTTAAACCTTGTTTTCATATGACAACCATCAATAAAGAGAATAGGCCTGCAGCCCTTTAGCCATCCTCTCTTACAAGCATCATATGACCAATATAATGTTTTCAAACATTTTCTGCCCATTGGAAATTTTGTATCTTTGACAAGTGTAGTTGTTAGCAGAAATGTAGACCCAGGGTTTTTGCTCCTTAGCTCATGCCCATAATCCCATAGCCTGCTGAACTGCTCTTCCTCATCACCATGTATCTCCTTAAGTGCTTGCTTCCTAGCCCTAGCAAGCTTCCATCTATTAGGAGTAACATTGAATTCCTTTGTTATTTTCCTTGAAAATGTTCCAATGGACATCTTCTGATCATCTCTGAACTCATCAATGAAAAAGTTGCATAGGAATTTTGCTGTCATATCCTTTAACTTCCACTTCTTCTGGCACTTATGCAATCCATTATATGCCTTGATGACAAAACCTCCAGTCCCGTTGTCATTTCCAGCCCTAAGCACCCATGGGCAACCACCACCCTGACAAACTGCCTCCAATCTGATCTTGTCATTCTTAAGCTTCTTGATCTGCACTCTGTTCCTTATTGAATAGGCCTTGAGAGCTTTCCTCAACTCAACCACATCAGCAAATACCATACCTAGTTTAAAAACAGGGGATTTCATGTCCAGCTTGGAATTGAAAGCTCTGAATTTGTACTTCAGTTGATCTTGTGCTTGTGTGGAGAGGTTGAGATCTTCATCTTCAAGGACATAGTCAAGCTCACCCTCTACCTCCTCTTGCTCAGCCTCTTCATCAACATCAAAGTCAATGTTTTCTTCATAAAGATCATCATCTCCATCATCTATTTCATAATCACTGTCACTGAAATCTGAATCTGCCAGCACATCATTTTCAGGTTGCAAATTTGGATCTGCAGCAGCAACAATCACATTTGTCTCTGCAGCATTAACCTGGTCTGGCTGTGCACAATTAAGGAGGTCTTGCTCTGCACTTATAAACAGGTCAGGCTCTGCACAGTATGTCAGCAAATTTGGGTCAGCAACAGAATTAAGCAAATCTGTCAGAACATCATCTTCTGCTGTCCCATCAACTGCAACCTCTGAAATTGGATCTTCAACATTCACTGAAATAATGCTCTGACCACATGATGCACTGCTTGCACCAACAATTGAGTTGCCCATTCTGACATGGTTTACAACAGATGGCAGCTCTATTATCAAATCTTCTCTGAAATTACAGATGAAGTCTGCATGGTCAACCATAATTGCAAGAACTTTGTGCTAAGCACTAGCTGTGATAAGATGCTGCAAATCCTCATCACCCTTAATTCTCACCAAGCCATCTGAAAGTGTTTTCTCAGGTAAACACCAGTAAATAATGTGCTCATTGGCAGGATATCCCAACCATTTTAGGTGTTCTTCTAAGACTGCATATGAAAATGTGCAAGCATCAACATAGTCAAGGACCTCCAAAGAAGAGTTATAATACTCTGGGGCAGTGATAGATCCACAGAAAAGACCACCATGTTCCAGCTCAAGTGTAAAGAAAGGAGTGTGAACACTCTTTCCCATTGCTGAGTCACACACTGCATACCAAAAAGAGAGATATTCAGTTAAAATTCAGTTAACTGAACATGAACTGCCCAAGTTCAGTTAAAAATACAGTTAACTTAACTGAACATGTACTGCATACAAAAAGTAGATACCTTCAGTGCAAAATTCAGTTAACTTTAAATAAACTGCACAAAGTCAGTTAAAAATTCAGTAATACTTAACTGAACATGTACTGCATGCAAAACAAATTCAGATAAATTACACATTCAGATTTATTATATCTACTTCACCAAAACCATAGCATGGTAACCCAATGTACAGTACAGAACACAACATGTCAATCTCACACAAGAAGTAGAACGTAGCTCATAACCCTAGCTTCATGCAAAAACCACACCTTCTTCACCATACCCATAACGATGAAGAGTAAACCCTAGACTAAATGCATCGCTCATAACCCCAAGCGCACTTGATAGGATTGCCACTTGGCTAGATCGAAGCAACTAACAAGCTTGAATCAGCTTCCCCAAGCGCACGGATCCGCCGTACGAGGTCGTACTGTGGCCGGCACAATCAAGAAATGGAACAAAGAGAGAAGATGCAATTCAGAGGAGCTCACCATAGTCTGGAGGAATGACTGCAGGCGGCCGGACCAGATGAGCCGACGGAGGCGGCACATCTCCTCGGAACTGCTCCGGCGAGGCAGCCATTGTTGCTGACGTCAGCAACGGCCGCTCCAGCGCCGACAGAGACAAGGATGGAGAAGAATGAGTTGCGATAGGCCACATGAGTTCCCCCCTCGATAGATTAAATGCGGTTAATAAATTCAGGTGCTCTGGTGCTGGTAGTGCGGGTTGATTGGGAGCAACTCCAGGGGGTTATTTGCAAAACAGCACGGGCTGACCGGGTGCGCACCCACGAGTCCACATGGCGCTCTCTGATTCGCCAGGACTAGTTTTGCACATCTTGAGCAAGTTCAGGGACTGAGTAGGGTCATTTTTCAAGTTGTAGAACTAAACTATCACATTGAAAGCAAGTTGTAGGACTCCTGGTGCTTTTACCTCTTTCCGTTGGCCTGCCGCGACACCCTACAACCCGTTGCCCTCTTGGCTTGTTTAGACTCTGCACGAACGGACGACTCCCTTGTCTTCATCCAGACGTCATCTGAATCGGCCCATCGGGTTGCCACTCGCCTCCACCAAGTCCTACGGTCGAACGGCCACCGCCCTGCATCTGAGCTGGTCGGCCATCGCGCCTCTCTGCCCGCCGCTGCCGAGGACTTCTACAAATTGGCCTGCGGCCTTGGTTCTCCTACAGCCTCACTCGCCTCTGGCACCGGTTGTGATGAGCCGATTGTCCGCGTTGACTTACCTCTGAAACGCCGTGAGTCGCCACGAGTCCGCCGCAGGCCCCACTTCGATCTGCCTCAGCTTCCGCCAACGCGCCTCCGACCGCATCGACTTACCTCTAAAACACCGCTGTGAGCCGCCGCGAGTCACCGTTGATCCGAGTTGACCGGATGCACAGTGATTTACTTCACTTCTGACCCGCCGCTACCGCCACATCTCACCGGATCACCTGTGAGCCGCCGCGAGTCACCGTCAATTCCCTCTGCTTCGTGGCCGGGTCACCTGCGACGCGCAACCTGTCATCACTCCGTCTCTTCTACGGCATGGATGAATCACGCAGTTCCGCCTCGCTTGTTTCTCCTTCCGCGGTGCCGCCTGCCTTCGTTGCTGCAAACCGAGATGGCTTGCCACGGCACCTCTCCTCGTTCGGGGCCCTTTAAACCGCCCGCCTTGAATCGCCGGCCTTGAATTGCCGCCTCCGCCGTCGCGTTAACCGCTGTGGCTCAAACTACCGCCTGAAACTCGGCTCTGGGTCACCCAACCACACATCAAAGTCAACATGCTAGAGATTGAGATGGGCGTGGACTTGTTCCACTGTTGCTGCGGCCATCACGACACCCTTGCATCGAGCCGCCCAGCTCGCCTTGCCGGTTAAAATTCCAGCCGCGGGCGCCTGCCGGTTTATGCTTCCACGCGCACCCGGCCGGCTGTGCACCACGCTGCTGTGCTACATCGTGCCTTCACCTTCGCACTCACCTCCGGACTCCGTCGTCCGTCTCAACTGTTACAGGAGCGGGTCTCTGCACACTTGGCATTGCCTTAATCCGCCATCCGGTTGTCGAATTATTCTGGAGAGTTGCCGCTGCCATGTTTTTCGCTTCAGATTTCAGTTTTTTCGCTAGCCGTCTCTGCTTCTTCCACAAAGGAGCCGCACAGGGCACTGTTGAGTCGCCACCGCCGGACTCCACTTGAAGCCACCATCCACCGCGGCCTACCTCGAGTCACCGGCAAGCAGTCGCCGCCATAGACGCTGCGCCCCCCTTTCTAGCGCCGCGGTTCCCGTCACTGCCCGGAGCCACCGCTCGAGCGCTACCTCTGCCAAGAGCCGCCCAAAGTAGTTGCCTCAGTCGTCGTGGTCCACCTCGCCGACCGTGTTGCCGGTTCACCTCTCCGTATTGGCCTCTGTGACCGCCGTGTCTAGTCATCGACCTCCACACCGGTTCACGCAGCGCTGATCCCAAGCGAGAGGAGAAGAAGATGGCAAAGTTAAGCAAAAAATATAAGGGATTTCAGGTGTATTCTGTATGGCCACTCGAACATGAGCCTGTTGCTCAAGCTTGTGTACAATTGACCCAAGAATTCTTCAGAGAGAAGACTCTACGATTGTTAATTATGTGCATTCCGACAGTACACTTGGAGACAAGGAAGGATTATACTCAAGATGTTGTAAATTGGCAACGGCAGCAAGTCGATTCAAGGATACTTGCGTCTGAATACCTTGAGGCAAATAAAGATCACTACAACAAAAATGCCATGTAGAGGCGCTAAATGTAGGTGTTAGAGGCGCACTAAATCATCTCTAGCAGATTTTAGAGTCGCTCAGTAAAGCGTCCTACGAGCGTCTCAAAGACCAATGAGACGCGGAGGTAGCGTGTCTACATGGAAATGAGACGGTTTAAGAGCGTCCTTACAAAGCGTGTCAGCATGGATATGAGACGTTTTAAGACGTCCTAACAAAGCGTGTCAACATGGATACGAGACATTCTGAGAACATCTTTATACCCCTAGGGATGCTTTGATAAATTCATGCTAGATGCAACTGTATATATTCACTTCCTATTGCATAAAATGTTTCTAATCAATTGCACTTAATAGAATTACTTGCTCGTATGAAATAATTGGACTCTTTTTTACATATCATAAAATATTCAAAACTTGTATGGCATGGCACGAGATAATAACATTGTATTACTCAGAGTAGTAGTAGTTTACAAACTCAATGGTACACATCACCTATAAACAATTACATGTTGCACGAGATAATAACATATATGATTTTTAGTTTCTACATGTTGATAATGGAACAATAGCTCCTTGTTTTCTCTGCTTCTCTAGCGTATCCTTGTGGCAACTGCCTTAAAATCCCGCACATAGAAGTTTTTCTGCGAAGAAAGCCCAATGAGATATAAATAAATTTATTTGAACTTCTATCAGTAAGTTTTCGTTTGCTCAACATACAGCCATAAGAATAGAGAAGAACAGTATTACATATACCACAGTGAGTAAACATGCACTGCAGAAGTTCAATCTAGCCGTGTAGATTTCATGTGCCCATATGAAGTATAGATACATACTGTAAAAAGAAGAAAAATCATTATGTCATGGATAGATTGTCCAAGATGAGAATGCTTGAAGTGTATTTCTTAGAAAAATAGCAATTAACTAAGTATTTACCATACAATGCGTATATATGTAAAGAAATAAAAGCAGTTTAACATACAGGGACTGAATTCTAGTGGTTGTTGACACTAATAGTCTCTAAGCCTTAATACTAGCTCTGCTTGTTAAGGGGATGGGTTACCATAAAAATACTGAATTCTCATGGTAGTTCATATTAATAATCTTCAGTCTAACACGATGTCTACATAATTATAAGCGAGAATGATACCATTTAGCTGCTCGAGACATAGTGCAACACACGTGACCCAGATGTTTTACATTATCAGATATGATTAAATCTTACCAAACAAGATAATATATCCATCCACGGTGCTCTTTATCAGACTGCTGCTTACTGCTTACGAAGCCTTTTATCCCAAACAAGTTGGGGTAGGCTAGATATGAAAACCTTTCACGAGGACTTCCCAGGAGGTCACCCATCCTAGTACTACTCTCGCCCAAATGGGTTTCATACCCAAAAGACTGGCTAGTTTTTACGTTGGCTCGCCAAGCCTATCACAACCCTTAGATATGAAACCCTTTCACGAGGACTTCCTAGGAGGTCACCCATCCTAGTACTATTCTCGCTCAAATGGGTTTCATACCTATGGGACTGGCTAGTTTTTACGTTGGCTCGCCAAGCCTATCACAACCCTCCTCCTTTACCCGGGCTTGGGACCGGCTATGCCTAGAAGACATAGGCGGAGTTGGTGCTCTTTATCAGACAACATGAGAAAAGTTTCTGCAGGTGAGAAACTGCATGTGTGAGTTGATCTCTCTGTTTAGAGTAGAAGCCATGTTAATTTTAAGAAATGTCAGAACATGGGCACAAAGCTCTTAATTTTAGTTATGGGAGGGGAGGGGGTGAAGGTGATTTAACAGTTGATAAACAACTATTATTAACTGCATGAAAAAGAAAAATGTGTTAAGAACACTGACCATCCTATTCAATCAGGATATTATCAGAGGCTTTTTATCAAGCACCTGCATACGTGAGGGCCAATAGTTTGGGAGCAAACAACGAAAAAAGCTATGTGTAAATTGAAGTAGTAGTCTAAATTGAAGTGGTAGTCTAAATGTTTAATCGGTAAACAGATGAGAGTTCAGAAAAAAACTGGCAAAACAGTGTTGTCCTATCTTAATAGGATAATCTAATGTACAATGTCAAGATTCTCCTCCACAATTAAGTACGCATCAAGGGAGCGGCTCCAATTTTTTACTTGGGATGAATTGGTAGAAAAACTAAAACAAAAATTAGATCAACTCACATATAAATGAACTTGCCGCCTTGCTGCTAGTCGACAGTGTCAAGCAAGAGGACAGCCTACCTGATGAAAACGAGCTTCACATGGCTGACGACGCTTGTTGGATTTTTTTTTTTGGTCGTAAGACGTCGGGTTCTTGGAGATAGAGGATGCCGGGCGAGCAAATGCAGGGCCGGGTGGGAGTCGTCGCCGGGGCATACAATTTCCCCCCGAGGATTATATAAACTAATTAAGTCTCTGATAACATTGTTGCCGTGGGCGAACAAATAAAACAGCTACATACAGAAAGGTGGATCTGAATCAAAGTCTGAACGACAAGGACAGCGAACATACAAATAAACGAGCGCCTAACTGATCAATACCTTTCATCCTCGTCGATCTTGTTCCTCTTCTACCTTCTGTCGGGTCGTATCTCGCTACGATCTCAGTAGGAGGAGGTGGCGATGTCCAGTTCCATTGCCCGCTCCACCACCCGTCATCTTCCTTTCAGCCGGAGTGCATGGTGTGCCGGAGCTGCAGCTCGAGGCGGCCGGAGTGGGGCTGGGCCACCGCCTGGAGGCCCGGGCCCCCGAGCCTACAGTTGGCGGCCGACAGGTGAGGGGTGTGGACCTGCTACAGCGAGTCCGGGTGAGGAGGAGCAGGATCTTGACAGAGAGCAGCGGTGTGGCATGGCGGCGCTAGGTTTAGAGGCCAGAGATCGCACCCTTTTTCCATGAAAGTTACTTTCTTGGGCCATCTCGCACGATGGGGGATTAGGGTGGTGGTGGTGGCGCAAGATATTTTGAACCACCGGAATCCTTTTTTTTTTCTATGGGAACCAAGGGACGATGTCCTTTGCGCCTCAGAAATCGTCCCTATGCACCAAATGATTTTGAATAATAAGACGTTGATAAAAGCGTCGATACAAAAACGTCCCTACATGCCTATTTTGTTATAGTGGATCTTTTGCACACCTTAATTCCTGGATGCGAGGATACAGAAGTGAGTCGACCGAGCTGGCCATGACCCGGACTATGCCGTCGCTCCTACTGCGCCTAGAAGCGCCCTGTGATTTCGCCGAACTCGAGCCGCCGGCCGCGTTCGACCTTGGCTGTTGCCAAACCGCCAGCTGCCGGTGCACCTCTAAACCGCCTCACTCGAGTGGCCTCAAGACGCCGCGGCCCTCGGCGGCGAGTCGCTGTCCTACTCCACTCCACTGAATTGCCCGTCTGTGGCCTTGAGTCGCCACTCACCAAGGGCAGGCCCCTGTTCCGCGGCACTGCGTAAAGTTGCCCTCACCAATGTCACTCCCAACGCTGCCATAACCGGTTCTGAGAGCCGCTTGTGCCTCCGCCTCGTCGACCCGTCGCGCCTTGAGCCAGCCCTTTGTTCGCTTGGCCCTTCCTCTACGGCTGCGAAACAAACCACTGGCCGTCAGACCACTATTCTAAACCAACCCTGCTTCGTGGTTGTTTGGATACCAATAATAAAACCTGAGATTTAGGAAAACGAGTTTTAGGAGTGTTTTTAGGAAAACCTGTTTTAAGGGAGAATTTTCGTTACCAGGAGTTTCTGGAATAACTCGTTTGGGTGAGAAAACGTTAAAACAAGTTTTGGTAAAAGCGTGTTTGGATTAGTTAGTACTTTGTAGACGCCGCTTACTTTCCCCTGTGTCTCTCTGAACTCAAGTCGCCTCCGCTTCTTCCCCAAATCGCCGCCGCAGCTTACCGTCTCTGTTCCTCGAGGAGCTCGACCTAGCCCAAGCTCCCCACGCCATCAACGGCTCCGGTGACCGCCGCCACGGCGACAAAGCCGTACGGTTGCGCGGCTGCCGCTTCCCGTTCCACTCTCCTCACACCGTCAACGGCCCCGGCTCCGGCGACCGACGCCACCACGGCGATGCCGTATGGTTCCGCGGCGTGCAGTGCAGACGTGGGGCGTCCCATCTGTTCTTCGCGGTGGAGGCCTACCGGCGGGGAAGAAGGGCACGCTGTCGCGGTGGACGACTCGCGACTGTGGTTGGTGGCGGAGGACAAAATCCGCCCCATCTTCTAGACCCTTCACTACCGAGGCATCCAGGGAGTCCAGAGCGTGCTCGACGCAGTCTGAACTACTTCCAGTGGATGAGTATGAGCTGCCCTCTTCGTGGCATGCTGGATCTGGGACTATGGTGACAGACTCTTCATTCAGATAATGTGAGGTGAGCTTCTCTCTAGCTCAGTAATTTTATATTCTCAAGGTCCATACCGAACTTGCTGTATGATGTGTGAATGGACAAGAAAATGATTTTAGCATTGAAACATTGAATGTAAAGCTTGTGAACCTACAAATGAATGAAAAATCTGTCGATAGTTATCCAATGTACCTGTAAATAAAAATGATAACAACTATTTTAGTGCTTAATTAATCATCTTCATCTTCTTCTTCCTGAGTGGCATGCTGTTGGAGATTACTCCACAACTGTCGAGCGATGCTTGCACGTACTCTTTCACCGGCAACTCGATCATCTTCTTGTAAGTTTGCTTGCCCTCGAACTTCTTGGTCACCGGTGTCAACATCTCCTTGTGTTCCCTCTTGTTCATAAAGCTCAAGCAACTCATTATTCCTATCAACCTTCCTTATGAAGTTATGGATGATGCAACAAGCCATAACAATTTGGACCTATTTTTTGTAAGGATAAGGGATTCCTCCATTCCTTGTTAATATTGGAAATTGAGCTTTTAGAACGCCAAAAATACGTTCTACAACATTCCGTAGTTGTGCGTGACGATGATTGAACAAATCTTTCTCACTACTATATCGACATTTAGTTCCACGAAAAGAACCAATGTGATAGCGATCTCCACGATAGGGGGCAATAAATCTTGGAGTATTTGCATAGCCCGAGTCCACGAGATAAAACTTACCTGCATGTAAAGTTTGATATCACTCTCAAATTTCCTATTATATCATTACATGTTTGATACAATGAGACAAACTTTACTTGCATGTAAATTCATGTATTTTTTATTTTTACCTTTTGGGACAACAAACCCACCATCAGTAACAGCCCACCTTAATACGGCTTGATCCGATGCGGAACCTTCCCATCCAGCAGCCACATATGAAAATGTCATGTCAAATGACACTACTGCCATTACATTTTGAGAGGGATAACCATGCCTATTTCTGTAAGGAGTTTGTTTATCAAGCTTGATTTTTGCATTAATATGTGTCCCATCAATTGCTCCCATACAGTTCTGTTGAGAAAAATTCAGAATTAGAATTGAAGATTTGAACTTTGCTGCAAGTAATATCCAAAAGGAACATGTTCTTGAGATAGAATATATACCTTGAAGTATGGGTAAAACCTTGAGTCGCCCAATATTTCGTTGGGAACTTCATTGGACGGATCTGTTATGTAAACATCACGTAAGCCATTAATGGCTTTTAATACTCTCTTGAAATGCCGACTTATTGTTTCTCCTGAATGTTGAAATCTATCCTGGATAACACGGTTCCTAACATTGTGACCAATTGTATGTAGAAATATGACTAGTTGTTCATTGACGTCCATCCGTTTTGTATCTGTAAGTAAATTCCTCTCGCACAATGCATCTCGCAATAAGTAGAAGGTGTGCTTATCAACACGAAGTTGTTCATAAAATCTAACTGGATGTCCTTCCAACCACTCTCTAGTCTTTTGCGCACCAGTTAATTTAGAGGTATTACGTGGTGTTTTGAATAGCCTTCCGAACAGCACATGTTGCAAAAGTGACATTGCAGAAAGGTCATTAATAATAATTTGCTCAGAATCAGAATAGTCTCCATCTGCCATATCTTCCATGGTTTCCCTGCAAAATTTCATGTAGCAACTTCGGTTAACTGTCGGAATTTCTACAATGTTATTGTTCTAGAGCTGATAAATTTTCTATTAAATGGTAGGACAAGAATCATTGAATGAGTGATAGGAGAACATTGAATGATTTCGGTGACAAATTTTACTCGCTAGGTTGATGATAAAAATGGAGATATGTACTGACGCAAAGAGCAACATTGCATCATTGATGTTTAAACCAATGAACCAAAAGGAAAGGTATGCCATCAACTTCTCACTTATATCTTAAGCTTATGTATTTGTAGAACACACACACACACACACAAATATAAATCCAAGTTCTGAAGAGGGATTTATATATGAGACCATATATAACTAGTAGCACGAACCAAATAAATATATAAATTTGCATATTGATTGTTTGAACACTAACTTACAGAAGGAATTTATGGAAATTGCAAATACAACCTATTCAGAAAACTAAACAGTACACTACAACAAGTAAAAAACTACGCATTTTCAACCCAGAGAGACCGAGTCTCTTCATCCATCTCAATGAAAATAGCCCTTTTATCAACATGTTCAAATGCTTGTGCAGCTTTCAATTTTTTGTTTGGTTCAACATCAGGCATGCTATTTAATATCTGCATACATGCTTTCACTGAGTAAGCTTCTGTTTGCTGTGCTGCATTTTTCTTTGATTTTGCAATAATCAGTGATGCATCTGCCAGGCGATCAATTGCATTAATAGCATCATCAGCTGTTCGCTTTTGCCCTTTTGAAGTGTTTTGCGACCCACTTGCATTGCCCTTCTTCTTTTTCTCGACCTTAGTGGTGTTAGGCTTCTTAGGACAAGCAACAGGGGAATCATTTGTTCCATCAGATTCAACTTCTACTATCTCATTCAGATCAATTTCAATTTGTTCTTTGCTGGTTCCACCTTTCCCTTTGCTAGATATAGCACCAACTCCTGATGCGGTAGAGCTAGCACAAATGTCCTGAAGGTCTATCCAACTAGGCCACACTTTGTCTCGGTATTCTTGAATATTCTTGTCCTTCTGCAGTTTGTTAGTTTATTGTAAGTCCATTTTTCAACTGTATGATATAGCAATATTTAAAAATTAATGTGTTTCAACTTACCGATATGAGATCCGCCCAACTTTCTTCTGAAGCTTTGATCATTTTATCATCGTCATCCCAACCAAACCCTGTGTGCTTTAGAAGTTTGTCCATGCTAGCATAACAACTCCTGTAGTACTTATGACGATTTTTTATTTGTTGCAACTCAAGTTTGTCTACCTTTGACTCATTGAACTGTTCTAGGATTTCACGCCATGCTTTCTTTGTGTATCCTGTTCCTTCCTTACCTCCATTTTGAGTTTGATCTTTTAATATGTTGAGCAATATTTTGTCCTCTGAAGATTTCCATGTGTGGCGCTTTATGGGCTGCTTTTCGGTCTTTTCCTTCTTAATATTTTTGATTTGGTCGTCCATATTTTCCTACATGTAAACAAAACAATATAAACTACTACTAGTTAAATCACTTAAGCAGAAAAAAAGGATTTTTTATTACCTTTTGGCCCTACTTATCTGTACTAGTACTATTTACTGCCAATGGTCTTCCATTATGATGGAAGTAATTATGATCTACTCCCTCCGTTCCTAAATAATTGTCTTTCTAGAGATTTCAACAAGTGACTACATACGGAGCAAAATGAGTGAATCTACACTCTAAAACATGTCTACATACATCCGTATGTTGTAGTCCATTTGAGATGGCTAGAAAGACAATTATTTAGGAACGGAGGGAGTACTAAAATCAGTAGAGCTGTGCTATACACATGACAAAATATGGACTATGTTTAAAATCCGGCCACACATGCGCGCATACATCGGGCACCGGCCGCTGGATTTCGATGCCGTGCATGCATCGGGCAGCAGGATCGTGCATGAAGCAATTTCTAAATCAATATCAAGGGTATCGCATCTATAAAAGAATTGTCAGCTTTGTACTAAAATTACATGACTACGACTCAGGCTGAACTACGACTAGTGCATAGAGAAGGTTTGTCTATTCATCACTCGAGTAAAGACATGTTGGCAGAACTTTGCAATTTAAGTTCCATACTTGCACTTGTTTCCTCAGAACATGAACAATTTTGCTATAAGTTTGAGTATGTTCATCAGTTTCTGATTATGAATCTTACCTGTAGGCTCATGAAGGTTGATTTCTTGCTGCAAACAAGTCGAGGAGGTAGCTCTTGTTGTCCCAGCAGGGTCAGCGGCGTCTGATTGGAGATCTCAGCCTAGCGTCGATGGCCAGAAGATCGATGATCACAGCCGTTATCGGCGGCCAGCCATGGAAGAAGCACGTACCCAGATCCTGTTTGTTGATGTTTGTTATGCCGGCATCCCTGTATATATATAGAAGCTTGGAAAAAAGGGCGCGTGCTAGTTGCGCGGGAAGGCACAGTTGGCGCCAACAAGTTTGTTGAGGAAGACGTGGAGGGAAAAAAAGTCTGTTTTATGTAACCAGGTTTCTATAAAAACGAGTATTAGTTGTTTTTCACTAGACGCACTTTCCTGGCTTTGTGGAAACCGAATTCTGCTTATCCACGTTTCTATTGGACCACCCAAACGTGGTTTTAGTTTGTTACACGGTTAGATCGGATTACGGGAAACCAGCTCTGATAAAACAGCATATCCAAACAAGGTGCTTCAGGAAACGCAAGTGAAGGGCCGGTTTGAGGGACAACAAAGTCAAAATTAAAATGAAAGGGAGAAGCAGATCAGTCAACAAACGACCGACTCGGGAGTTTTTTCTGGTCCACTTGATAAAATGTCATATCAATTGGAGTGTGTGGATATCACTCTTGCGTAAGTACCGAGACCGTGGACCATGTCCCGAGAACATACAAGGATCAATTGTATTGAAAAAGTTATCTACAGATGACACTTGTGGATCATCCATTATTCGAATAAATCAGGTGATGTCCATCCCAAGATATTTTATTGGCATATATTGTTTTTAACAAAGAACAATTATTCTGGTCCGTGATATATTTTTGCAGGACTACTATTCATTATAAAGGTGTTGCATAAGGGGGGCGCGCCAGCATCGATTTTTGCACTAGCACTTGTCCGTGCCGTGCTGCTGGATGGATACATACGTGAACCGCCGCCCCCGCTACATCAACACAACATGATTGACTCGCCCGTCTGCACCGGCTCACAACGCCGTGGCCGGCCCCGTCTGTCTGTTCCCGCGGCCGTCTCGGCCGTGATGGATTTCACCTTCACTGTGGTGATGGTTAACTCCGCGGTGGATATTTTCTGGCCTAACATATCAGGTGAAATCTATCCAGTATATATTTATATTATATATTGCTTTATTTAAAAGAGAAAATACTCCGGCTTGCAAAATTATCTAATGCAGGACCCTAAACCGCCATATTGGTGCAAATTTAAAGGCCGTCAGAAAATTTTTAGCTTAAAAAGAAGGATTCCGGTTTAAAAATCCGACTCAAGGGAAGGTTGTCTCCCATAAAGCTTTGACGCTCTCAATATCCGGTTTAAAAATTTCCGGTTGAAAGAATAAATCTCTCGCAAGTTCGAGTTCTCAGGAAAAATTAAGGGGACCAAAGAGAGTCTGCTGCACAGCACAGCTCAAACATAGGTACCCCTTGAGCACAGCTCACAGTATCATTTGGGGGCTTGGTCCTATTCGAACCATAGCTACACCTCTTGATACGGCTATCAAGCCAATATTATCATAAGGGGCCAAAGAGAGTCTGCTGCATAGCACAGCTCAAACATGGGTATGCCTTGAGCACAACTCACAATATCACTTGGGGGCTATGTTCGAACCATAGTCACACCTATTGATAGGCTTAAGGCCACCAGGGAAATCACTTGGGGGCTCTGGTCGTATCCGAACCATAGCTTATACCCTCTTGATAAGCATAAGGGCACCAGGGAAATCACTTGGGGGCTTGGTCGTATCCGAACCATAGGTACACCTCTTGATAGGCATAAGGCCACCAAGGAAATCACTTGGGGGCTATGGGTTCGAACCATAGTTACACCTCTTGATAGGCATAAGAGCACTAGGAAAATCACTTGGGGGCTTGGTCGTATTCGAACCATAGCTACACCTCTTGATCGGCGCAATGCCACAATTATGACTACTTGGGGACTCTGGTCATATCCGAACCATAGCTTAAACCCTCTTGATCATACACATACATCATCATATATTACATCATACATCATTATTACATCATCATAGCATGTATCATATGTGCATGGATATACCGGCTTATAGGGCAGGAATCGGTTTTCAAACCAAGTCATATTATTCAAATCTTTAATAGCCAACATGGCTGGATTTTATTATGGTTATCAATAACCGGTATTATGATTAAGGTTTTTGAAGTCTCTTTAGCGCAATGACTATCATATTATCAATGGATATGATTTATTCTACAATTGAAGGGAATAGTCCCGAGTCGCTGCAGGCTTACGACCCGACACTTGGGGGCTACATTATTCAAGTTGGGATTACATCAAGTACACAAGTCTCATGTAACTGCAAGCATGCACCATGACACTTGGGGGCTAATGCAAAGTCATTATTTGCTCACTTATTGAAGATCCGACTCATCACATCGTAATGAGCCGGCCCTTGGGGGCTACCAGTTGCTCCTATCAACAATTCAAGGTACACAAATTTTCATCTATTATTGAAGGATCCACTGCTCAGTTGGTAAAGCACAACACTCTCAACCTTGTGGGCGTGGGTTCAAGCCCCATGATGGGGGTTACATCGTATAATGTTATTCTCAATGAAGTATATATAAAGTCCCAGCTCAATATTATCTACTAAGCCGGCCCTTGGGGGCTACACATTGCTGCTCAAGTTTACATGATTATATTTATAAAGTCCCTGCTCATTATTACATAATAACCCGGCCCTTGGGGGCTACACTGGTTGAAGTTTTTATGAGCATAAGGCAATTTCAAGTCCCAGGTTGCTGCAAGCATGACAACCCGGCACTTGGGGGCTACATATGTGGAATACTCAGTTCTGACTGGTGATTGAGATGAACAACCTGGATTTCTTCAAACTTGTGACATTCATATTGAAGCAAGTCTTAAGTTGTTGCTATGCTACCTTCTTAAGACTTGGGGGCTACAAGTGATAGGCATATAAGAGGTAAATTTTTCAAGCTTGATGTTAACTACAATTATGACCCGGTGCCATCAATATTTGTAAACCGGTAATGATAACTCGGCAAGGTTTTACATTCTTAAACCGGCAAGGTTCTACATTCTTAAACCGGCTGAAGATCAGATGAGTATTTCAAAGGCCAATATTTTTGAGCATTGGGAGCTGAAGTCAAAAGGAGTTATTCTTCACAATATTTCTCTGTGACAAACCAATGTCAGCAAATTGATTATGAAGCTGGCCCACTGACTCGGATTTTATAGAAGAAGGAAGTAACAAAGACTTAAGGATGATCAGGATCAGTTTAACATGGATAAATCCAAATTAAACTGGGGGCTAATGTCGGGGATATACCCCGCGGTATGATCCGGCCGGAGTTATAACCCGGCAGGGACTTAGTAAACCGGCAGGTGTTAAAGCAGGTGGTAAACCGGCAGGTGTTAAAGCAGGTGGTAAACCGGCAGGTGTTAAAGCAGGTGGTAAACGGCAGGTGTTAAAGCAGGTGGTCAACCAGCAGGTGTTAAAGCAGGTGGTAAACCAGCAGGTGTTAAGGCAGGTGGTAAACCATTTGGTGTTAAGTCAGACGATAAACCGACAGGTTGTTAAACCGGCTGACAGTTAAGACAGACAGGTAAAACAGGCAGTTAACCCAAACGATAAAGTGGTCGGTTGTTAAACCGGCTGACAATTAAGACAGGAGTTAAGTCAGATTATAACTCAGCAGACATTCTTAAACCGGCACCAGTTAACTCCCGGCAGACCATCTTAAACCGGCACTAGTTAACTCCCGGGAAGGTAGTGGTAACTGGGTCGCCAGGAGTTATGAAGCCCGAGATGTTATGAAGCCCGAGACGTTATGAAGCCCAAGATGTTAAGAAGCCCAAGAAGAGAAGTTATAATAGTTAAGTCTTAAGTCCGAGTTGTACTCTACATGTAACCCACCCCTTCAACTTATATAAGGAGGGGCAGGGCTCCCCAAAGAGGGACAAGTAAGAGGAAACAATCTTAAGGGTTAGGGTTAACTGGGAGAGCCAGTTTACGGCGACTTCCTCATGATCATAATGAGATCTAGCCACAAGCAGCATGTAGGGCTATTACCGGATGATGTTCCCCGGGGCCCGAAGCTATCTAAATCCTTGTCTTGTGTTGCGTCTCTCGATTCCGCTCAACCCCTCTCAAGCTACCACATAGATGCGTTGGCCTCACGACTAAGTCCTCACACTAGGACATCTGCCGTGACAATTCCACGACAAAATTACTAAAGGATTCTATGAAAATAATAGCCGACTAAAAGCAAATAGGTCAGTCCATTTTTTCTGCACCGTCCGATGTACAAAGAACGGGCAGATCGCCTTCATCTACCTCTAGCCAGTCAGTGTTGACGATCTTGCTCGAAACGCCAGCGACCACCGGCCCAGTATTCCTCCCCTGCCTGTGCCCTTCCCTCGACCTCACCGCACCGCCGTGCTTGGCACCGCCCCTGGCCATCCATTCAAGCCCCGCCGACCTCCAGATCGGGCGCAAGCAGCTCTTGCGTCCCACACCCCTATGATAGACACCGATGCGCCGCTTCCCTGGGGAACAGGCGGACTAGGTGCTCCGCGCGCCTAAGCGGGTGCTGCTTCTTTTAATTGCGGTTCGACTGACCCTGAATTGAAATCCAGGCGGGCTACTGACCTCTAGCAAAGGTGAAATACTAAAAGGGAGGAAACCTTGTGCATTTACTATCACAAAGAAGATGTAGTAAGAAGCGCTCAACTAGTTACTTTCGTGGGATGAATACGGTGTGAGCGGAGACGTAAGATTTGCACAAATAAGGGAAGAGGAGTACCTCTTTCTGTTGGCAGTGTTGTGTCCTCCTTCTGTTTTTACGACGATCTTCTTGTTGTTCGCCGGAAACCAGAAGTTGTGGAGGACGGTGCAGCCTTGGACGAACCCATGGCCAAGTTGTTGAGTGTGGTGCGGTGGCCGTCTGTCGGCGGCGGGGAAGCATGTCTGAGGCGGCGAACGACAGCGTAGCGGGAAAAGCTCCGGTGCGGTGGACGGTTGCGACAGTGGAGCCGCAGCTGCGAGGCGCAGGACGGCGTGGTCAGAGTGGTTCTGGTACGGCGCACGTCGGCGTCGGTGTCATGGAGGCTGCTCTACCTCAGCTTCAGCTGCTAAGTCCTTGAGGGCTTTGCGGTTGCGGTTGCGGTTGCGTTGGACGACGACGTCGGGGTACCGGCTCCGGCGTGATGGAGGAGGGCGGCGGTGGATTGGCCGCTATGGGGTGGAGGACGGAGGAGGATGGGGTTTCGCGGCTGGTGGAGAGGGCGTTTTCGCGCCCACGGAGTATGAATGGGAAAACGGAGGGAGGTAGGGAACTAAGGGGGAACAATGTTTCGGTTTGAGGCGCGCTTGTTTGAAATTTGGGGAAAGTTACAAACTTTGCCCCCATCTAAAATTTCGGACATATTGCGGGTTGGGGGTAGGACAGTCATGTCAGGTGTCCCAAATGTGGGCGGGATAGATTTCGGCGAGCGCATGGGTAGGCACCCACGGCGTATGAATGCTTCTCGGAGGTGGTTGAGACTGGCGTCTTGGTGAAGTTACAAACCTACTCCAGTTTAGACCTTTGGACATCGGGCCGATAGGCTACACGGGCCAGAGTCAGGACAGTAATTTCCTACCACCAAAACATTAGTCTCGCGCGGTTTCGGGTGACCAGAGGCCTATTTGGCGCTTCGTTCAATATTTGGGAGCAGAAGCATTAATGTTTTCGGTTCTATTGAATTGAACTTTCAGGATTTTTCAAACTTCACAAATCTTTACTCTTGAAAATCCTAAAGCTACGATTATTTTGGAATGGAGGGGGTACATTTGAATATACATTGTACACGAGTATATATTAAAAAAATATGCAACTTACCTCAGTTCATGCATGGTTCCAGATATAATCTCCTTGGTTGCAAAAAAAGTTAGATATGCGTATGAATATATATAGCATGTTCAAACTCACAACAAAGATTGATGCCCCCTTTTACATCTGATTTACAAATGCCATTATCTCGGGTTCAAATAGATGAATGCACTTCCTATGAATTCGAATCTTCAAAAACCCCTTTATGTTGAATTCAACATGTATTCTATTTCGTAGCTAGCAATTTGGAATGTATCCATGCAAGTGACAAATGTATAAAGTGCTTCACACTAACATGGAGTGCACTAATTAATGTTTATATATGAATTGCAAAAGCATCCATTGCCTGTATTTCAAACCGCTCTCACTCTATGGATCGATAATATGAAATAAACACATGCACATGCTAGAATTCAATAGAGTATGGGTGTCTGATAGACCGATTTTCGTCCATACGCAATTTGCAAAATGCATGATCTCATCCAAAAATAATAATGCCATTTATATTTTAATTTAATGCGTAGAACCGCCTTTTACACGTAGATGCACTATGCCTCGCCCCGTTCTCACAAACACGTTATATATCTCTCTATCTAACGCAGTGCACACACTTTATATGCATCGGCATTTCTCTTTCACACATGCTCACAATCTCTCTCAGGGTGTCAGGGTGTCTCACGCACATGCTCTCTTTGTTTCTCTCTCTCTTTCTGACTACTATGTACCACTCTTTTCACTAATCTCAGTTGGACACTATTTCTCTCACATGCATATATACACATGCACGGTCTCTACTAGCCCTCTATACGCACATATATGTGCCTACGTGTCTCCCGCACGCACATTATCTTTAGGCCTCTCTCGCACACATTGCCCCCGACACACCTCTCTCTTAGTAGTTGGCAGATATGATTTCATCATATCATTCGGTAGGATATCCCTAGCTGTTAGGCTGGATGGTAATACGAGGCAAAGTTTTACGCTAATTCGGATCGGACCCTTGCAGTTGAAGAAAGAGCCTACTCCTGGTACTATATATTAGTGATAGGGGTGTGTACAAAGTACACGTGAATACTGGACATTGTGCATGTGTGTATACTATCAACGAACTAGCCCCCAAGCCTGTATAACATACTAAGGGCCTAGGGTTACAAATCATATATAGTCGGCTTATCACTAGTGGGGATAGAATCCTCCGCGACTCTAGTAGCTTCGTGTTGTACGCCGAGTCCTCCACATGGGTCTTCGTATAACACGTCTCGGTCCAACCTATATGTGGCGCAGGATGGAACCGACCCATGAGTCTTCATGTTGACCCACCACAACTAGAAATGATGTGCCCACCACACCACACACGCAATCGGCCACTAAGAAAATAAGCATATACAATAGTACAACGGTATCTAGCTCACGATACGTCTCCATATTTTGTTGATGACACTGACGGACTTTGCATTTGATGCGTGCTCCGTATTTTGTTGACGACACTTACGGTCATTGTATTTGAAGCGAAAGCACGATATGGTCACTGGACTTCGGAATAAGCTCATCACAGTCACCACATACATTTTGTCGTGCTAACCAACATGTGGTTGGATGGTTAGAGGACAGTGGTTTCTCGAGTCCACCAAGGTTAAAGTCCCAGTGCTCGCATTTATCTTGTGTTAATTTCAGTATTTTTCAGCGATGTACGTTCAGTGGGAGGAGACGTTCCCCTCGACTACGAGGCACCTATGGTGACTTCGTAAAATCTCAAGATCATATATGCTGGCCCACTCTCTCGAAGGTGCTCATAGGGGTAGGGTTCGCGTGTGTGCGCTTATAGCGGTGAGTGCTTGCGCGTATATATGAGCCCTTGCGTCTGTACCGTGTTAAACAAATACATATCGTGATTATACGGTCACTGGCTCACCCATACAACTCCGTATTTTGTTGATGACACAATCAATTGACCAGTCAAACATTCCACGCGGTGCAACTAGTGTTGCACCATCGGGGCGCGTAACCATGGGGCCCACCTGTCAGCCCGTATATGAAAGAAAGAAATGGTAGTTTGAGTCTGTATTGTGTTAACAAAATATGAGTACATTTTAGGGTGATCATACGGTCACTGGCTCACCATACAGCTCCGTAATTTGTTGATAACACGATCAATTGACCAGTCAAACGGTCCACATTCAGCAGCGCACATTACCATAGGGCCCACCCGTCAGCGCGTATATGAAGGACATAAATGGTAATAAATTAGTGGTCGGTGGGTATTCGAAGTTGTGAGACCTCTGGTTGGCAGTCACTGGCGGTTGGGGGCGTTCATTGGGCGGTGGGGTGGGGATCCCCGGAGAAAAAGCTCGGCAGGGG
>NC_041380.1:355300842-355314786 GCF_002162155.2 Triticum dicoccoides
TAGAGGGATGCCCGGTGCGGCGGTGGACCAGCGGTGGGAAGTGGTTTCGGGGAGGGCGGGCCGGCTGCGGGCGGCGGGGGCTGGCGGTTCAGCCGGTGGTGGCTGGCGGCTAAGGGGGGTTGAGTTTGATGATAAAATTGAGGCCCTTGATTTCGCATCCAACGGCTGGAAAATCTAATGACCAGAGATGGAAAAGTCAGTCGACTGACGTGTAGCCTCACCCGGCACGTACGCATACACGCACGCAAGACACGCACACATGTAGGCATGCAACACTGACACGTACACACGCACGCTGGCGTGCAACACTGACACGTACACATGCACTCACGAACACACGCACGTATGCACCCATGCATGCAACACTGAAACATACCCTTGCACGCACGCAACACTCGCACGCCTGCATGCACACAACACATGACGCAAGACAGACGCTCAACCTATACGTGCATGCACCCTTTATTAAGGACATGGATTGTTACAGGTATTAATCAATCTTATCTATGATAAGCAGAACATTGATGTTTGCAGCGGTCTTTATGAATCACAACGTATCGAACGGGCTATCAACATAGTAGGCTTATCTACATGAAAAAGATGCGTCACACTCAATGAACAATCATCGGTTTATGAAATGCCCGCTTCGGACTACCCTGGCCCACCAAAGGTTCCTCTGCTGTGCGCTGCCTGCGTTGGGTCACTGACATGCAGGCCATGCACCCAAAGAGCCCACACGTCAGTGGAAGAACGGCGCGGTGTCCTAGGTCAGAGTCGAGGGCGCCACTCGCGGCGCGCCCGGCTGAACACGCCTCCGTGCCAGATTCAAACGCCTCCATGAAACCCGCCCGTGGGGAAGCCGAGAAACCCACTCTGGACAGACGTCCGTTCATGACCGGGTCAGCGTTAAATGCAACGCCGTCCGAGCTCCTCCCGCCCGCCATCTATTTAATCTCCTATTTAAACGAGGCCAAATGCCAGCCAAGAATCACACACCTCCGCCGCTCCCCTATCTCCTCCACCATTTTGTCCACTCTTACAATGGCTTACGAAGAGTAGTTATTCCGCATCCAAGCCGGCTGGGTAGCCCGCCGGATACGAGCTATGCAGCTCGCTGATCCACCTCCCTCCTCTTGCCCGACGGAGCCAGTTGCCGCCGCAAGCCGGCACGCGGTTCAGCAACTCGCCGCTCCAGGCCAGCTCGACAAGGAGCGGCGCACGGCGTCGTTGCTGCCGTCCACGCCGCCGCCTCGTACCGCGTCTCTCGTTTCTGTGGCCGAGACTCCCATGCCGGCGGCCGCGCCATGCAAGCAGCGACAGAAGCCGGGTGTGCGGAGAGCGACGTGTCGGTGGCCAGCGCCTCCGCGTCCGCCGCCATCATCGAGGAGAAGTAGAACACGGGAGGCCGCCGCCGCTTGGATCCCATGAAGGCCACCGTGGGGGCGACGCCGGCGTACACAGCAGGTCTCTTGCCGGATCCTTTTGTTGCGAGGACCTTCATCGACCCCGCATGGGCTCCACGGAAGAGGGGAATGTTAGGATGAACTCGAGCCGGTGCCGACCATGGCGAAGTAGTGGCCGGTGATGAACTCGAACCGGTGCCGGCCACCATCATCTTTGGCACCAACCAATGATATCCGTTGGGCAGTGGGGAAGTGAGCCGTCCTTTGCGCTGAAGGATATACCTCCGGGGCTCCCGGCAGTCCGGTGATCGTGTTGCCGGACATGAGGAACACAAATCGATCGGCGGGCGACCATTTAGGCCAGGTATTATATACCTTTGCTGTCCAGAACTAGCACCGCGTAGTTCATTTGAATGTAATGAAATCTGTCGTGTTTGTATGAAAATCCAGTATTTTATATGATTTCCGTCGTTGTTTATATGAAATATCAGTTTGTCTACGTGTTTGCGTGAATTTCGGCCGGTTGGTTGAGTTGCTGTCATAATGTGTGCGGCTATGGTTGGATGGCGTAATTTGCGGGTCGCCGGTCGGTCTGTGGGCGGCTCGGGAGGCATTGTGGGACAAAAAAACACAGCTCGTGCGAGCTCGTCTCCAATGTGCGCGCTGGAGGATGCATGCCAGCATGAGCACCCGAGCCATTTCTCGTTCATCGATGGCAAAGGCACCGGTGGACAAAAGGGTCACCAATATTTTGGCTACCCCGCGCAAGATCCAAACAGCCCCTCCCAACAGATTCAAATCCCTCATTCGCCGTGGAATTTTGCCATGTGTTGTTTTCATGGACTAGCAAGATGCCCGTGCATTGCACGGAACATCAAGATGCATTTTTTACAAACTCCCGCATGCATGCAAGGGATAATTAATGTCCTCCTTTGCTAGTACCACGAGGCAAACACCATTAATATTTCATCGATTAGTGTTAGTGGCCTTGTATATCTGTAAATTGTAATTTTGATAGTGGCCCCTTGTATATAAATATGGAGGGAGAAAGATGAGAGATAAGGTGATGAGGAGTGGGGCGTGGTGGTGGCTGGTGGTCGGACTGGGCGGAGGCATGGGGATGGACGGTGCATTATGTCTAGGTTTGTATCTCTCTCACACACACACACGTAGGTGGGGGACATGCACGAAGAGAAGAGGTGCACGCACGGCGCACGTACTCCCATCTCTTTCCCAACCACACCCGCATGGGTACACGGTGGAGCTCATTTCTGTACGAAAAAGGCAGCCCACGTGGTAATTTGGCACATGTACTGGTTGTCCACTTGGTGGAGGGAGGATCGTCTGCCACGGGTGAACAAACAAATTGCGACTTGACGCGTTATGTTAAATTAAAAAGAGAGGCAAACCATGTGGGGCCTACCTTAGAGGCAAGGCTCTATACACTGGAGTACTTTTGATGTGTCTCGTCAACTCGCAGAACGAGGAGAAGCTTGCTTAGTACGCCGTCTCCCCCGCCCACGGGCGCGGTGGCTCGCAGGATGAGCTGAAGCTTGCTTACGAGTAGTAGTAGTAGTAGTAGTAGTAGTAGTAGTAGTAGTAGTAGTAGTAGTAGTAGTAGTAGTGTACGCCTTTACGCCCGCTCCCTCGCCCACGCACGCGGTGGCTCGTAGCACGAGGAGAAAATTTTACTACTCCCTCCATCTACTCCTCGATCCTACTACGGACTTTGGTTAGTACTCCCTCCATTTACTTATACAAGGCCACTATAAAAAAATACATTTTGCATCTATGCAAGGCCACAAATAGTAATCGAGACAAAAGTTACTACTCCCTCCTTTCCAGTTTATAGCTCTATTTCAAAATCTCTCCAACCAAGGTAGACGGTGAGTGGTCGAATTAATTTCGTAGTTTGTACCAGTAATTAGTACGCTCGTTTTTCTCAAGAAGTTATGTTTACCGAGGCATTAATTAGAACGGATGCATGAATGACCACTAAATTTCCATGAACTTGTACATGCATTGGTTAGTTTCCTCTTGACACCGCTTGCGTCGGGTGATCTAACGCACCTCGAAATCCAACATGTAATGGTACTACTACTAGTATAGTAGAATTGAGACTTATCAAACGGAAAAACGAATGTTTTTTAGATGAGACCTATAAACCCTAGTGGGTACGTACTTCGTAAAAACAGATTTTTCCAAAACTAAGTCGCTCCCTTTCATGAATTCTGTAGTATACTCCTCCGTCGATGCTCCCTTTCATGAATTCTGTACTTCCTGTCGCCGACATGTGGGACATATAGCAACCGGGTCGACGTGCCAAGCACCAAATAACAGTGCAAAACAGCAGGGGGACGCACCCCACTCGTACCCGCCCAGTAGTAGTAATGAGCAATGAGACGTCAAATCACAATGCCGCACCTTCCCAGACGGATGAAGCAACCATTATTTCACACTTCGGTTTGCCATCATCTCAAACCACGTAGTATTGCTTCTGCCTCAAGAGGGATACGCGCATCGCCTTGGTACATCATGACACGTGGGACCGCATGACAGGCCATGCTCCCCCGCTGATCGCTCGGTAAAATCACCTCATTTTTACTATACTTCCTCTGTATCGGTTTACTACATGGCATGCATGTCGTTCTAGGTTGAGAATTTAACTGGCTATATATGTGATGAACAGTACTCTAGCCTTTTAAAAAATGTATACTTTTGTACAGTAGTACTATCGATGGATTGTGCCATGGAGCAAAAATTGAAATTAAAAAAAAGGTGGTACATATAGAGAGCGCTCGTCGCAAAATTATGCATATAGTGCTATTAAAAAAGCTAGTACGTGCTTAACTGGGGTGCTAAATTCTATTAAAGAAATACTAGTAGTATGTACATACTGAAGAGTTAAAGTAACGAGAAGAAACATAACATAGTTCTGCTGGGGGCTCAGCACAACGCACCCCTCAAATTAAACTAAGCACACCTGAAATTAAACTATGCAACTAATCCGGTAGACACTGCATTAGAAGTTTAGAACCACCATGAGCAACGACACTGCCACCTTACTCGGAGTCCTCGCCCACGTCCTCGACTTCGTCCTTGTCCCTGTCCCTCTTGGCCGATACTTCTTTGCTTGAACCACACACTTGGCTGTTGCTCTTCATCCAACCCTTGTAGATATTGAAACAAAGGTAGCCATCCATTGCAGCATAGTGGATGTGGTCTATATCTAGTACATTCCGCTGCCATGCATGATGATGAAACGTGTAATGAGGTTTCTCCAATTTACGGTACGAAGGATGAACCATGGCTCCTGCCAGGGTCAGCATTGAAGGCTGACGAGAGGGCACCAGCCGATTCTTCTGGAGGTCGAAGGGGTTGCCTACAACGAGGCCTATCCGACCCAGGACTTCTTTGTCGTTCTTAAAGTCTACAGTAACGAATTTCACTGTTTTGTCTTTGAGGAAGTTCTTAAAATCCTGGCACTCAACGTCGGCATGGCATATGTGGTAGACCAAGCAAACGTTATGTATGCAAACCTGGATCACGACAGGCTTCTTCCTCTCTTCGTCCTTTAGATCCTTCTCTGGTCCCAGGACCATGGTGTACTCAACATCTAGCCCAGCTACCCACTCATCATCTGAGTTTTCAAACATGCGTCTGAAGCGAGAAAGGCATCCTTTCACCGTCGCGGAAGAATGGGTGTAGATGACGTCGAGCTCATCGCCGGTGATGGTTCTAACCTTGTACTAACCACCGATCGTGGAGATTTGGGACGCCATGGATTTGGGAGGAGGGTTAGGATTAGTGGAACTGTCGTAATGTGAATGGACGAGACGACTAGGAGCGAACCGCCGTAGTATTGAAGGATGTGCGGGGACGAGTAGGAGCGAACTACTAGCGTGCGAATGGCAGGGTAGTGGCTTTCCATTCTCCCATGATACGGGCTTCCGAGAGCCCTTGGATCTGAGATTGAACGGTTGCATGGCGTGATTCTAGACCTATGGGTGAATATCCTATCCTGGAGGGTTATTCTGCAAATTTTCAGCAACTTAGCATGCGACAGTTTGATCTCAGATCCAAGGGATGCCAGCAGCCCGTATCATGGTCGCGCCTACCTCGACCGTCGCGTCGCTCGCGCGGTCGCGCCCTTGGAGATTTAACATGGTGCGTTAGGATATCTGATGTTGGCATGTCATACATAGTCATCACTTAGTCACTCATACTACAACAAGGTTGGCTATAAGGTTGGCTATAAGTGTATTTTTTTACTCCTTTCTATCTCTTTCTTCGTACTCCCTCCGTCCCATAATATAAGAACGTTTTTGACACTAGTGTAGTGCCAAAAACGTTCTTATATTATGGGACACATGGAGTACTAGTATTTATTGCATTTGCCAAGGAGTGACCTCTTCCAATGAAATGGTGTTGCTAAGTTTGCTTCATTTAATTAGCTATAGACTCAAAATTGTCTTTTCACCTAGGTATATGTGCTTAGCACCGTTTCTTCCTTGGGTCACCAAACTAGTCTCTCTCTTCTTGATTAACTTGCCACATCAGACTTTATGCCTATGTGGCAAGCTTAAGCACCTGTAGGAGCAAGTAAAAGTAAGTACAATAGTGCGCTTTACATGGCATTTTTGCATATGTGGAGGAAAGAGAGGCAAGGAAAAAGTGGAGAAGTGGGCTCTCATGCAAGAGCCAACCTCTACTACATGGTGGAGCATTGGGAGAGGCACCTATATGGAGGTGGTCAGGAATCGGGAGACTCACGCCGGTCGTAGCGCAGCAGTTAAAATGATAATGGCAAGTCAAATCACGGGGCCCCACCTGTCCAGCAGTAACTCGCTGTCAAATCACACAGTCCTACGTTTGCAGCAGCCTACTCCCTCGTCTTCTTGCATCTCTCTCGAACCGACTAGGCGGAACTGCCCCGCCTACCGCGCAGGAAAAGCCCCGCCCTCTACTTTTAAATATAACTATATCCGCTTAAGAATCCAATGATGTACTTTTTGTGACATAGTAACTCATATTTAGTTAGTCAAATGGATGACCTAGAACTACGTGCACGCCCTATAAACCGACATGCCTAAAAATAAAAAACCGAGATGGAGAGGGTAGTTCAACACGTATCTTTTTAGATCAATATAGTCGGGATTCACCAAGGAGCAAAACCAAGTGGTAGGCTCCTCTTGTCGTGTTGGCGTAGCAACTCAAGCAGGGTCAGTCCGCACACGAAATGGCGACACACTTAATAGGACCCCTTTGGCCAACATGTGGCTCATCCACCGTATTGTTCCACGTGCGATGCACCAAATTACAGTTCGGAGCAGCTGTTGGAATTGGAGGTACCCCGGTCGTAGCACCGCAGTAGTAGAAAATGAGCGATGAGGGGTCAAATCACAAAGCCCCACCTTTCCCGCATTAAGCTGGACGGACGAAGCAACCATCATTTCCGTCTAGGGCGCAAGAGCATAAAGAAAAGAGAAAACAATGATGCGTGCGGCAGCTACCTAGGGCACCCTATGGTAGGGGTCTCCACTACAAATCCTTTTTTTTAAAGCGCCTCCACTACAAATCGGCTTCCCCCTCATCCTCTTGAAGAAAACCGATGATGAGTGCGGCGGTAGGGTTTGTAGGAGTACTACGGCATGCGGGGCCATGTCGTAGTAAATGGGTTTGAGTCGACGCCTTAAATATGTGTGGGCCACTTGGTTTTACGGGAACGAGGCAGCATTTTGGGTTCGGGGACCAGTGGAGATATAGTACGTACAAAAAATTGTGGACATAGGTTCGATCGAAAGGCAATGATGCATGGGCCCTGCATTTTGATATACCTGGGGCCGTGTGAAATTTGCTACTCTACTCAAAACTAGTAAGGTACACATGTATTAAACGCATGAGATTTTGAAACCAAATTATGAATAAATACACACTATAGCATGTAAAGCTTTGAGTCATATATGCATGATGTAGATGTTCGTTTAGCTCTTATAGTTCATCTCATTCAAAATCAATTAGTTTTATAAAAAGTTTAAGATTCATGGGGTTGTGCATTGTAAATCATAAAGTAAAAAACAAATAATGGCAATTCATTTAGAAAAAAATAATCAATTATGATACAGAAGATTCTAGAACAAAGGAGAAGTGCTTGTGTTTTGAGGTTTGTGCATTATGCTTAAGTTCAACCATGGAGTCTTCTAAATTGTACATGTGGCAGATCTGGTGGAATGTTGATGATATCCAATGGCCAGTAGTGCTCGGATTTGCCTATCTCTGCACTGTCGGGTTAGATTCATCCAGCGACCATCTTTCAAAGTTATTGGCACACTATATAGTTCTTGTGCCATAGTTGCATGTTTTGGAAAAAAGCTACTAGTGGGTTGTACTATCTATTTAGGAATAGAAGATGTATACATGGAAGTTGCAGGGAAAGAGATGACATGGAGCATCTCAATTCCTATGAGTAGGGATTGGAAAAGAGATGTCATTTGGTTCACATCATAGGAACTTTTCTATTGAATCTAGAGATGACATGTATCTCAATTCCTCTTACAAGGGATTAGAAAAGAGATGTAATTTGGTTCATATCATAGGAACTTTTCTATTGAATATACGCTAATGTTTATTTTCCTTTGAAATTAAGGGAGTATAGAAATCCATTCATATGGACCAAGTGGCTCTAAAGCTATAGAAATGATATCACATTTATTTCCTTTGAAATGTGGAGTATATGAATCTATTCCTATGAACCAATTGGCTCTAAAGGAAAAAATCCTATAAAAATCATATCATATAGAGTTCCTATGATATTTCTCGACACTAAAGGATGCTTGAAATTGTTGCGGGTGATACGATGGTCTTTCTTTGTAGACTCCTCACCCATCTTTATAGTTAGCTCTTGAAGATGAATGCAATGATATATACATGGTATTCTACATGTGCAATTTGGTACACGAAAACTCGATAAAAGTTTGCGAGGTTCGAATTTTCAATAAAGCTATATGCACTGCATTTCAGAATGGAGGGAGCATACGGCAGTTGCTAACACTCACGTGGAAGATTTGTGTGTAGGAGGAGTGGCTGTTCTGGTAAATGACATGGCAAAACTGACACTGTCGGGTGCCGATCTAACGGTTCTTACGGTGTTCGTCAGGAAAAGGCTTGTGGCGAATGTTTGTCGGATAATGATTTACAGACACATGCATTGCATTGATACGTGCCCCCCTCTCTCTCACGCACACGCACCCTCACGAGTCACGACTCTCCTGAGTCCTCTCGCAGACTCACACATCGCACCCACCGTCTATCTGCAGGTAGACGTCATGCACATATGTGCTCTTCACACCCTACCCTCAGAACTTCTAAAAAACAAAAGACGGCGCGCACATTTTATGTTAGTTCACACGTCACACACTTATACTATTACTCTTGTGGCGAACGTTCTTTGGGAAGAGTATATTGTACTCTCACGAAGAGAAGCGGTGCATGCACGCACTAGTTCTCTCACACCCACTCGCGGGTACACTTAGGAGTGCATTTTTTTGAAGCTGGTAAAACAAAATCACTCCACTATATATAAAAGCAGGAGCCTTAGCGCTTGCTTTACTAGGGTTCCTCTCGTTCACTCTCTCACGCTCTCCAGATCTAAGCAACACATAGGTGGCCACACTCTCTCTCAGCTCACGCTTGGTCACATATCCGGTCGGACAACCTCGACCGGGGCAGGGGTGTAGGTGCATTGTTCACGCTGTCGTCGGCGGCGAGGGAGGAGACCAACGGCTGCCCGGATCTAAACGCTTTTTTTAGGAACAAACAGTTGTTATTTATACTAGTTTTAGCGACGGATCAGGGTAACAACGGGGCTGTGCGGGGGCTGTGGCCCATCTAGCCAGGGTTTTATTTATGTTTACCACATCATAAGCCCAGTTGTGTTTTTTTCTTGCTGAAAATGGCTAGCCCAGTTCTATTTTTTAAAGAAATACCCAAAAAAGGCCTACTTGCTTTATCAGCCCTGCCGGGCTGCAAATCTTTCAAGACGAGGAGAGTTTCATTCGGTTTGCCCAGAAATGGGCTGTACATTTTTAAAACACATCAAACCGGGAATTAGTTTCAATTTTTTTCATTACAAGATCTTAAATTTCATTGATTTTTATGCGTGGACAATTATTTGGATTTTATATTTATATAAATTATTTTTCAAAATAGTTTGAATGTGAATCGATATTTCTGGATTAAAAATAGTTGACCGCACCGAAATATGCAAAATTTCATATACTTTTTAACCATGGCCACAATATGGGGTGTAATGCTAACAAAAAGAAGATGGGCTCCAAAAAAATTCTTAAGAATTAGCAAATGGGTTGTACATTGTTAGAAATAATGGCAGATGGGTTGTATGCTGTTTTCCACAGATTTGAGGCTGACTTGTGCGCCTACTACAGGTTGACGCATATGCTTTCATAAAAAAGGTTGATGCACATGCAACGCCCTGTCAACTTAGTCAACACACGAGAGCAGTGACTGTTGGATGTCCATCCAACGGCTGTCGTGCTTCTTCAATCTCTGCTCTTCATGCTCCAGCCGCTCAAACAAGCGCCGGGGGGACTGCCTGCTCCCTCCTCCCGTGGCCAGCTATGCTGCCGCGCAGGCCTCACGGCCCCACCATATTCCCATCGCTGGCCTAGCCATCCCTTTACTCACCCACACATGTTGTTATTCTCCGACGACGGCAGACGAACTAGTAAACCCTCGTACTCCTCCGCGTGGGAAACAACTGCCGAGTATTCCCTGGCTCTGTGTCATTCCCTTCCTAGGCCTCGCCGTCGTCCACCGCCCTGGTGCTCTCGGCGCGGCCTGGTCAACGTGGTCAATGAACGACATCCATCAGAAGTGGATTGTACGTGGAGAGGCTGACAGCTGGGTCCACGGCCGCACGCAAGGAAATGCCTCCTTATTATGCGCAAAATAATGATTCCTCCACCTCACAGCTAGGACCCACAGGAAGGGCCTCTGTATTTTGCGAAAAAACGTTCCCCCCACTGACAGGTCGGACCCACTAGCTATATCTTTGCACGCAAGGAAGTGCCTCCTTATTACGCCCAAAAAAAATGAATACCCCCTGCTAGCTGGGGACCCACCATATTGTTGGGCTGACTTGTGGGCCTACTAAGTTGATGGGGACGGAGGGCTTTGTCAACTTAGTCAATACTCCAGTGACCGTATGATGTCCATCCAACGGCCATAGTGCTTCTTCAACCTCTGGTCTTCTTCCTCCAGCCGCCCAAAGCAGCGCCGGTCGTGCCGCCTGATCCTGCCTCCTGTGGCCGGCTGTGCTACCGCGGAGGCCTCACCGCCCCCATACTACTCCCACCACTGTCCAGGCCATCCCTCCACTCACCCACACCTCCTGTTATTCTGCGGCGACGACAGCCTCACACCGCAGTCGAACCAGTGAACGCTCCTACTCCTCTCCGTGTGGACATCCACTGTCGTGTCTTCCCCGGCCCCGTGTCGTCCCCTTCCTAGGCATCGCCGTCGTCCACCACCGTGGTGCTCTTGGCGCGGCGTGGTCAATGTGGTCAACAACCGACTTCCATCGGAAGAGTACTGTAGGAGAGGCTCCACGGCAGCCGCAAGGAAGTGCCTCCTTATTACGCGGAAAATAATTATTCCTCCACCTGACAGCGGGGACCCACCGGACGGGCCACCAGTATTTTGTGAAAAAAATCGTTCCCCCCTGACTGCTGGGACCCATCGGATGGGCCACCGTATTTCGCGAAAAAAACGTTCCCCCCACTATCAGCTCGGACCCACGGGAAGTGCCTCCTTATTACGCACAAAAATGAATACTCCCCCGGCTAGCTGGGACCCACCTTGGTGGGAGGCTGACTTGTGGGCCTACTAAGTTGACGGGGACGAAGGGCTTTGTCAACTTAGTCAATATGAATGATTCTAGCTCCAGTGACCGTACGATGTCCATCCAACGGCCGTAATGCTTCTTCAACCTCTGGTCTTCTTGCTCCAGCCGCCCAAAGCGGCGCCGATCGTGTCGCATGCTCCTGCCACCCATGGCCGGCTGTGCTGCCGCAGAGGCCTCACCGCCCCCTACTATTCCCACCGCTGGCCAGGCCCCGCGGCGACGGCAGCCTCACACCGTAGCCGAACTAGTGAACCCTCGTACTCCTCTCCGCGCGGGCTTCCACTCCCGCGCCTTCCCCGGCTCCGCGTAGTCCCCTTCCTAGGCCTCGCCGTCGTCCACCGCCGTGGTGCTCTCCGCACGGTGTGGTCAACGTGGTCAAGGAATGACTTCCGTCGGAAGAGTACTGTACGTGGAGAGGCTGACAGCTGGGTCCATGGCCACAACCCAGTTTTTTTTGTGATTTGCCAAGTCGCTTTGTTAGGCCTATTGGGCTGCAAATCTTTGAAGACGAGGAGAGCTTTCATTCGGTTGGCCGAGAAAATGGCCCATCAGTAATGAGAAATGGGCTATACATTTTTAAACACATCAAACCGGCAATTAGTTTCAAATATCTTTTTTTCATTTCAAGATTTTAAATTACATTAATTTTTATGCATGGAGAATTTGTTGGATTTTATATTGATATACATTTATTTTCAAAATCAGTTTGAATGTGAGTCGAAATTTCGGGATTAAAAATAGTTCGGACCGCACCAAAATATGCAAAATTTCGTATAATTTTTTAACTGTGGCCACAATATGGGCTGTAATGCTAACAAAAAGAATATGGGCTCCAAAAAAACCTTAAGAATTAGCAAATGGGCTGTAAATAATTAGAAATAATGGCAGATGGGATGTATGCTGTTTTCCATAGATTTGAGGCTTTCCTAAAAAAAGGTTGACGCACAAGCACTGACTGTTGGATGTCCATCCAACGGCCGTCATGCTTCTTCAATCTCTGCTCTTCCTGCTCCAGCCGCTCAAACAAGCGCCGGCGGGACTGCCTTCTCCCTCCTTCCCGTGGCCGGCTGTGCTGCCGCGCAGGCCTCACCGACCCACCGTACTCCCATCGCTGGCCTAGCCATCCCTCTACTCACCCACACCTGTTGTTATTCTCCGGCGATGGCAGCCGAACCAGTAAACCCTCGTACAATCGTACTCCCCTCCGCGTGGGAAACAACTGCCGAGTCTTCCCTGCCTCTGTGTCGTCCCCTTCCTAGGCCTCGCCGTCGTCCACCGTCGTGGTGCTCTCAGCGTGGCGTGGTCAATGTGGTCAACGACCGACTTACATCGGAAGAGTACTGTGCGTGGAGACGCTGACAGCTGGGTCCACGGCCGCAGCAAGGAAGTGCCTCCTTATTATGCGCAAAATAATTATTCCTCCACCTGACAGCGGGGACCCACCAGACGGGCCACCGTATTTCGCGAAAAAATGTTCCCCCCTGACTGCTGGGACCGACCAGCTGCACCTTCGCACTCAAGGAAGTGCGTTCGGGAAAAAAACAAAACAATTCGCCCCCCTGACTGCTGGGACCCACCAGCTACATCCTCGCACGCAAGGAAGTACCTGACAGTCGGGACCCACCTGGTCGAAGCGTACGTAGTGTTGTCATTCTGGTCGCGAACGTGTATGTAGATATATACTGGTGGATGTAGAGGCGCACACGTGTCATAGTAGAGGCGCGTATGTGTCATAGTAGAGGCGCGCACATAGCATGTACACGTACGTACAACGGCCAGGGTGCAAGAAAGAAAATACGGCCACGTATGTGTACATACAGGCGGGGTCTCGAACGCCTACTCGCGCATATGTACGGCCAGGGCTCATGTACATGGCTGGGTCGGAACGGAGAAACAACGTCGTCGTCGTGTTCATGGGGAGGCAACAGAATGCGTCGTGTTCATGGGGAGGCAAGGGAATGCGTCGTGTTCATCGGGAGGCAAGGGAACGCGTGGGAGCCAACCGGCTGGGTCAGAACGAAATGCGTGGTCGTGTTCATCGGGAGGGCTTGGACGGAACAGGCGATGGAAACGAGGCCTGGAGTACTGCACAACGGAGGAAACAGACCTCCTACGTTCGGAATGGGGTCCTGTTGATTGGGAGGGGTCTGGCGTACCGCAAAATGGAGGAAACGGACCTCCTACGGTCGAAACGGGGGTCCTGTTGATTGGGAGGGGTGTGATGTACCGCAAAACGGACGAAACGGACCTCCTACGGTCGAAACGGGGGTCCTGTTGATCGGGAGGGGTGTGGCGTACCGCAAAACGGACGAAATGGACCTCCTACGGTCGAAACGGGGGTCCTGTTCATCGGGCGGGGTGTGGCGTACCGTAAAATAGGACTCCACGGGATATTGTTCATCTCCACCGTCGACCTCCTCCAGCCTCCACGGGCTACCGTCGACCTCCTCCAGCCTCCACGGGCTCCTGTTCATCCAGCCTCCACCGCGCGCTACTCCACCGGCTACTGTTCAACCACTCTCCACCATCTACTGTTCATCTAGCCCTCCACACCACGGGGTCCTGTTCAACCACCCCTCCACGGGCACCCCTCCACCGTCTACTGGTCATCCAGCCCTC
>NC_041380.1:355315075-355319650 GCF_002162155.2 Triticum dicoccoides
CATCCAATCGATCGGATTCAGTTAGCAGCAGTAGCGAAGGAATCGCTCGACCGGGTTCAGTTAACAGCCATCGATCGATCGCTCGGGTTCAGTAATGCATAGCCTGTAGTGCAATCGCTTGGGTTCAGCTAGAGCCCAAGGCCTCGCTCGGGTTCAGTGAGAGCCAACGTCTCGCACACACACGTGTACGTGTACGAGAGAAATGCGCATCGCTCGGCCCCCGACCTCCCACCGTAACCGGGAACTCCCTGAAATTTTCCTCGCCCTCGCTTCTACCATGGTTTTTTCCGTCATGGACGACCCAAAGAATGTCATGCAGCTGCGTCTCCGGCCCGCCCAGGACGAAAAGCCCATTTTCTGTCATGATTTTTTGTCATAGAAGTAGGAGCCCACCACATCTATGATGATACCGGGTTTTATCACAATTGTCGTCATAGAAGTGTCATATGTATGACAGAAAAAATTCTTTCGGCCCAAAATGTCACGGACGTGTCTTTTTTTGTAGTGTATGAACTCGACCTCTCTTGTTTTTGTAAATATGATTAGTTTATCGTTCCTGATTCAGCCTATTATGAATGAAACATGTTTGCAATGACAATTAGAGATTATAGTTGCCCATGCCATGCTTAATTTGCTAGGAGTTTATAATGGTTTACCTTGCGTCCCAACATGCTATTAAAATGGTTGTGATGTGGTATGATAGGGTGGTATCCTCCTTTGAATGATTCGAGTGGCTTGACTTGGCACATGTTCATGCATGTAGTTGAAACATAATCAACATAGCCTCCACGATATTTATGTTCATGGTGAATTATATCCTACTCATGCTTGCATTCAGTGTTGGTTAATTTTAATGCATGTTCATTACTGTTGTCGCTCTCTAGCTGGTCGCTTCCCAGTCTCTTTCTAGCCTTCACTTGTACTAAGTGGGAATGCTGTTTGTGCATCCAACTCCATAAACCCCAAAAGTTATTCCATATGAGTCCACCATACCTTCCTATATACGGTATCTACATGCCATTCCAAGTAAATTTATATGTGCCAAACTCTAAACCTTCAAATAGAAATTTTGTTTTGTATGCTCGAACTAGGGCTGTCTGTATCTTCCATGCTAGGCAGGTTATTCTCAAGAGGAGTGGACTCCGCTCCTCACTCACGAGAAAATGGCTGGTCACCGGGATGCCCAGTCCCATACTCAAATCAGATCAAAATAATTTCAAACAAAACTCCCCTAGGATTGTTGTTAGTTGGAGGCACCCGTTGTTTTGGGCAATCCATGGATTGATGCTTGTTGGTGGTGGGGGAGTATAAAATTTACCATTCTGCTTGGGAACCGCCTATAATGTGTGTAGCATGGAAGATATCAATATCTCTCGGTTGTTATGTTGACAATGAATGTATACCGCTCAAAATATTATTCATCTCTATTTCAAAATCAAGCTCTGGTACCTCTACAAATCCCTGCTTCCCTCTGCGAAGGGCCTATCTATTTACTTTTATGTTGAGTCATCATCCTCTTATTAAAAATCACCAGTTGGAGAGCACCGCTGTCATTTGCATGTATTATTGGTAGTTTACATTGAATATGACTTGACTGGATCTCTTTTACCATGAATTACAATGTCTAGTCAGTCCTTGATCTTTAAAGGTGCTCTGCATTTATGTTTTGCAATCTCAGAAAGGGCTAGCAAGATACCATCTTGTTATATCATATTATGATTGTTTTGAGAAAGTGTTGTCATTCGAGATTTATTATTATTGCTCGCTAGTTGATTATGTCATTGGTATGAGTAAACTTGAGACCTAAATGTTATTGTGAATATGGTTAGTTTATAATCTTTGCTGAAAACTTGAATGCTGGCTTTACATATTTACAACAACAAAAGCAAACAGAGTTTGTAATAGTTTTTCTTTATCACTTTCAGTTTATTAACTGAATTGCTTGAGGACAAGCAAAGGTTTAAGCTTGTGGGAGTTGATACCTCTCTGTCATATCTACTTTTCCAAACACTTTTGCCCTTGTTTTGGACTCTAACTTGCATGATTTGAATGGAACTAACCCGGACTGGCGCTGTTTTTAGCAGAATTGCCATGGTGTTACTTTTGTGCAGAAATAAAAGTTGTCAGAATGACCTAAAAATCAATGGAGATTATTTTTGGAATATATAAAAAATACTGGCGGACGAATCCACGTCAGGGGCCCACACCCTGCCACGAGGGTGGGGGCGCGCCCCCTGCCTTGTGGGCCCCCTGGTGCTCCACCGACGTCCATCTTGACTCCATATATTCGTGTTCTGGGAGAAAAAATAGGACAGAAGGATTCATCGCGTTTTACGATACGGAGCCGCCGCCAAGCCCTAATCTCTCTCGGGAGGGCTGATCTGGAGTCCGTTCAGGGCTCCGGAGAGGGGAATCCATTTTCATCATCATCATCAACCTTCCTCCATCACCAATTTCATGATGCTCACCGCTGTGCATGAGTAATTCCATCGTAGGCTTGTTGAACGATGATGGGTTGGATGAGATTTATCATGTAATCGAGTTAGTTTTGTTAGGGTTTGATCCCCAGTATCCATTATGTTCTGAGATTGATGTTCCTATGACTTTGCTATATTTAATGCTTTTCACTAGGGCCCGAGTGCCATGATTTCAGATCTGAACCTATTATGTTTTCATGAATATATGTGAGTTCTTGATCCTATCTTGCAAGTCTATAATCACCTATTATGTGTTATGATCCGTTAACCCCGAAGTGACAATAATCGGGATACTTACCGATGATGACCGTAGTTTGAGGAGTTCATGTATTCACTATGTTTCAATGCTTTGGTACGGTACTCTATTAAAAGGAGGCATTAATATCCCTTAGTTTCCAGTAGGACCCCGCTGCCACGGGAGGGTAGGACAAAAGATGTCATGCAAGTTCTTTTCCATAAGCACGTATGACTATATTCGGAATACATGCCTACATTGCATTGATGAACTGGAGCTAGTTCTGTGTCACCCTCTGTTATAGTTGTTGCATGATTGATCGCATCCGACATAATTCTCCATCACCGATCCATTGCCTATGAGCTTTTCATATATTGTTCTCGCTTATTTACTTTTCCGTTGCTACTGTTACAATCACTATAAAACCAAAAATATTACTTTTGCTACTGTTACCACTACTATTATATTACTTTGCTACTAAATACCTTGCCACAGATATTAAGTTTCCAGGTGTGGTTGAATTGACAACTCAACTGCTAATACTTGAGAATATTCTTTGGCTCCCCTTGTGTCGAATAAATAAATTTGGGTTGAATACTCTACCCTCGAAAACTGTTGCGATCCCCTATACTTGTGGGTTATCTGAAGCGATGGCGAGGAAAATATCGGGGAGTTCCCGGTTACGGTGGGTATTCGGGGGCCGAGCGATGCACATTTCTCTCGTACACGTACGCGTGTGGGTGTGAGGCGTTGGGCTCTAACTGAACCCGAGCGAAGGGTTCTCCTACTGAACCCGAGCAATTGCACTGCAGGCTACGCGTTACTGAACCTGAGCGATCGATCGATGGCTGTTAACTGAACTCGATCGAGCGAGCGATTCCTTCGCCACACTGCTGCTAACTGAAGTCGATCAATGCTGCCTCTGGATGAACAGTGAGTGTTGTTGGGGGGTGGATGAACAGTTCCTGGTGGGGGGTTGGATGAACAGGACCCCATGGTAGTAGAGGTCATTGCCGCTGGATGAATAGGATCCCGATCAAGCCGGTTGGGCTTGGATGAACAGGACCCCGTGGAGGGCTGGATGAACAGGACCCCGTGGAGGGCTGGTTGAACAGTAGCCGCTGGAGGGCTGGATGAACAGTAGCCCGTGGAGGGGTGGTTGAACAGGACCCCGTGGAGAGGGCTGGCTGAACAGTAGCCAGTGGAGGAGCGGTGGAGGCTGGATGAATAGGAGCCCGTGGATGAACAGTCGCAGGTGAAGGCTGGAGGAGGTCGACGGTGGATGAACAGTAGCTCGTGGAGACTGGAGGAGGTCGATGGTGGAGATGAACAGTATCCCGTGGAGTCCCGTTTTGCGGTACGCCACACCCCTTCCGATGAACAGGACCCCCGTTTCGACTGTAGCACTCCAACACAAGTCCATTTCCTCCGTTTTGCGGTAAGCCACACCCCTCCCGATCAATAGGACTCCATTTTGACCGTAGGAGGTCCAAGGGAAGTCCTTTTCCACGTTTTGTGGTACGCCAGACCCCTCCCGATGAACAGGATCCTGTTTTGACCATGGCCGGTCGAACACAAGGCCGTTTCCTCTGTTCTGCAGTACGCCAGGCCTCGTTTCGATCGGCTGTTCTGTCCAAGCCGGTTGGCTCCCGATGAACATGACGTATTCCATTGCCTCCCGATGAACACGACGATGTTTCTCCATTCCGACCCAGCCGGTTCGCTGCCCGATGAACAAGATGCCATTGCTGTCGGCCGTTGCCTCTCCATGTACACAAGCCCTGGCCGTCCGTATATATACATACATACATACATACATACATACATATATATATACACACACACACACACACACACATATAT